>NW_017673524.1:125170-131349 GCF_001879085.1 Nicotiana attenuata
AGGATTTCTTAGTTTCTTAATCTTTAAAACTTCAATTTACAATTTCCAATAAAAATTCATTACTCGGGCTAGGGAACTCAGAATTCGATTCCGGGCATACGCCCAGGTCCCATATTTTTCCACGGACCCTCCGGGTCCGTCAAATCACGAATCCGGGTCCGTTTTCCCAAGAAGTTGACCGAAGTCAAACTTGGTCTTTTAAGAGAATCCTAAAGAAACAATTGGACATATTTCACTCAAAACTCTTCCAACTCCCGAACCAACCGTCTCCGCAAGTTATAAATTAGCTAAAGCAAGCGCGGGAAGTTTTATTTAAGGGAACGAGGTTCTAAAAGGAAAAACGACCATTCGGGTCGTTACATTCTCCACCTCTTAAACAAACGTTCGTCCTCGAACGGAAATAGAAAAGTACCTGGACTGCTGAACAAGTGGGGATATCTGCTCCGCATGTCCTCCTCGGACTCCCAGGTTGCCTCCTCGACCGGTTGGCCCCTCCACTGGACTCTCACCGCAGAAATCCTCTTGGACCTCAACTGGCGATCCTGCCTATCAACAATGGAAATTGGCTCCTCCTCATAGCCCAAACTCTCATCTAACTGAATAGTACTGAAGTCCAACACGTGGGATAGGTCGGCATGATACTTCCGAAGCATCGAAACATGAAAAACTGGGTGAACTCTCGATAAACTGGTGGCTAAAGCAAGCTCATAGGCAACCTCCCCAACTCGTCTCAACACCTCAAAGGGGCCAATAAACCTTGGGCTCAACCTGTCCTTCTTCCCGAACCTCATAATGCCCTTCATGGGCAAGACTTTCAAGAGAACCTTCTCGCCAACCATAAATGATACATCACACGCCTTCTGATTCGCGTAGCTCTTCTGTCTGGACTGAGCTGTGCGAAGTCTCTCTTGAATCAACTTTACCTTATCCAAGGCATCCTGTACCAAATCTGTGCCAAGGAACTTAGCCTCACGGGGCTCAAACCACCCGATAGGAGAATGACAACGTCGGCCATATAAAGCCTCGTACGGGGCCATCTCTATGTTGGACTGATAGCTGTTGTTGTACGCAAACTCCGCTAAAGGCAAGAACTGATCCTACTGCCCCCCAAAGTCAATCACACATGCTCTTAGCATATCTTCTAAGATCTGAACTATCCGCTCCGACTGCCCGTCGGTCTGAGGATGGAATGCTGTGCTAAGCTCTACACAGATCCCCAACTCACTCTGAACGGCTCTCCAGAAATGGGAAGTAAACTGAGGGCCTTTGTCTGATATGATGGAAACCGGCACACCATGCAATCGGACTATCTCCCGAATATAAATCTGAGCATACTTCTCCGCTGTATAAGTAGTCGCCACTGGAATGAAATGAGCCGACTTCGTCAACCTATCCACAATGACCCACACTGAATCAACCTTCCGCAAAGTCCGCAGCAACCCAACTACGAAGTCCATGGTGATGCGTTCCCACTTCCACTCTGGTATAGGCATCTGCTGAAGTAGGCCACCCGATCTCTGATGTTCATACTTGACCTGCTGACAATTCAAACACTTTGTCACATACTTCACTATGTCTTTCTTCATCCCTCGCCACCAGTAATGCTGCCTCAAATCACGATACATCTTCGTAACTCCCGGGTGGATAGAATACCGCGAACTGTGTGCCTCCTTTAGGATCCTCTTCCTCAGACCATCAACATTAGGAACACATAGACGACCCTGGAGTCGCAAAACACCATCCTCGCCAATAGAAATCTTCTTGGCACCTCCCTGAAGTACCGTCTCTCTGAGAGCCGCCAAATGCGGATCATCGAACTGTCGGGCCTTAATTTGCCCCAATAACGAAGACTGAGCAACCACACATGCTAGAACTCGGCTGGGCTCTGAAATGTCCAGCCTCACAAGCCTATTAGCCAAAGACTGAATGTCCGAAGCTAGTGGTCTCTCCTCTGCTGGAATGAAGCCCAAACTACCCATACTCTCCACCTTTCTTCTCAAGGCATCCGCGACCACGTTTGCCTTGCCCGGATGATAAAGAATGGTGATGTCATAATCCTATAGTAACTCCAGCCACCTGCGCTGCCTCAAATTAAGGTCACTCTGCTTGAACAGGTGCTGCAAGCTGCGATGATCGGTATAAACCTTACATGCCACCCCATACAAATAATGCCTCCATATCTTAAGAGCATGAACAATCACCGCCAACTCTAGATCGTGCACAGGGTAATTTTTTTCGTGAGCCTTCAACTGACGTGAAGCATATGCAATAATTCGCCCCTCCTGCATCAATACACATCCTAAGCCAACGCGTTAAGCGTTGCAATATACCGTATACATCCCTGAGCCGGAAGGCAATACAAGAATTGGTGCCGTAGTCAAAGCTGTCTTGAGCTTCTGAAAGCTCTCCCCACAATCATCGGACCAACGGAATGGGGCACCCTTCTGGGTCAATCTGGTCAAAGGTGATGCAATGGATGAAAAGCCCTACACAAATCGCCGGTAATAACCTGCTAATCCCAGGAAACTCCTGATCTCGGTCACTGAAGTAGGGCGTGGCCAACTCTGAACTGCCTCAATCTTCTTGGGATCTACCTTAATACCCTCTCCTGACACAACATGCCCCAAGAATGCCACTGACTCTAGCCAAAACTCACACTAGGAGAACTTAGCATATAACTTCTGCTCTCGCAAGTTCTGAAGCACTACTCTCAAATGCTGCTCGTGCTCCCCCAGGCTACGTGAGTATATCAAGATGTCGTCAATGAAGACGATAACAAAGGAATCAATATAAGGCCTGAATACCTTGTTCATCAAATCCATAAATGCCGCTGGGGCATTAGTCAAGCCAAAGGACATCACCAGAAACTCATAGTGGTCATATCTAGTCCTGAATGCAGTCTTCAGAACATCCGAGTCCCGAATCTTCAGCTGATGATACCCTGACCTCAAGTCGATCTTAGAGAACACCCTAGCACCCTGCAACTGGTCAAACAAGTCATCAATACGAGGCAACAGATACTTGTTCTTGATGGTGACTTTGTTCAACTGGCGGTAATCAATGCACATCCGCATAGTCCCATCCTTCTTCTTCACAAATAGCACTGGTGCCCCAAGGCGATACACTAGACCTAACAAACCCCTTTGCTAACAACTCCTCTAGCTGCTCCTTCAACTCCGTAGAAGCCATACGGTACGACGGAATAGATATAGGCTGAGTGCCTGGAGCCAAATCAATACAAAAATCAATATCACGATCCGGAGGCATGCTAGAAAGATCAGAAGGAAAAACATCGGCGAACTCTCAGACTACTGGCACTGAATCCATCATCGGAGACTCTGCAGTGGTGTCTCGAACATAAGCTAAGTAAGCCAAACACCCTTTCCCGACCATGTGCTGAGCCTTCAGGAAGGAAATAACCCTGCTAGGCGTATCAACTGTGGAACCCTTCCACTCCAATCTTGGCAATCCTGGCATCGCTAGTGAAACAGTCTTGGCATGGCAATCAAGGACGACGTGATATGGAGATAACCAATCCATGCCCAGGATGACCTCAAAATTGATCATATCCAGCAACAGAAGATCTGCTCTAGTCTTGAAACCACAGAAAGTGACCACACAGGACCGGCAGATCTGATCCACAACCACAGAATCACCCACACGGGTGGACACATGAACAAGAACACCCAAAGGCTCAGGAGAAATCACCAGGAAGCGAGCGAACAGAGATGATACATATGAATAAGTAGACCCTGGATCAAATAATACCGAAGCATCCCTACCACCAATGGAAATAATACCTGTGATGATGGCATCTGATGCCAATGCATCTGGCCTGGCTGGAAGAGCATAGAACCTAGCTGGAGCGCCGGCTGGCTTGCCTCCACCTGACTGAGCAATAGCGGGCTGACCTCTCCCTGTCTGGCCTCCGCCTCTAGGATGGCCCCTACCAGCCTGCCCTCCGCCTCTAGGTGGCTGGGCAGCTGGTGTTGGAATTACGGGCTACTGATCCTACTGTACTGCCTTGCCCAGAATCCTGGGGCAAGTCCTCTTCAGGTGACCCGGATCTCCACACTCGTAGCACGCTCTAGGCACCATAGCCTGCTGCCCTGGAGTCTGAGTCTGCTGACCCGAATACCCACTAGAAGAACCCTGGATAGCTGGCGGATGATAGGAACTCTCTGGCATGGCGCTGAAGGGAGCACTGGAAGAATCCTGATACCCAGAATACCCGCCGGAGGAACCTTGAGTAGCTGGTGGGCGGTAAGAACCCTCCGGCATCGCACTGAAATAAGTCCTCGCTAGGGCACCTCGGGGAGGGGGTGGTGGTGCTGAATGTGAGGGCCTGCTGGGCTGACCCCTCCCGAAGTGACCTCTACCCCTAGCTGGGGCACCTCTGAACTCTCCTGAAAATCTAGCCCTCTTATCCTGCTGCATCTGCTCTCTACCCCTCAAATGATAACCCTCAATCTTGCGAGAAATCTCAATCACTAGCCGATACCCTATACCCATCTCTACCTCTCGGGCCATACCAGATCGGATAGTGGGATGCAACCCCGCAACAAACCTCTGTACTCTCTCTGCCTCTGTGGGGAGTATCATAAGTGCATGGCGAGACAACTCAGAGAACCTCGCCTCATAATCGGTCGCTAACATCTGACCCTGCTCTAAATGCTCAAACTGATACCGCAGCTCTTCCCTCTTAGAGGGTGGAATGTACCGATCCAGGAATAGCTGTGAATTGACCCCAAGTGAGGGAAGGAGAACCTGCTGGCCTGCCAAGTGCATAAGACTGCCACCATCTACGGGCTCTGCCCTCCAGCTGATAAGTGGTGAAGTCAACTCCATGCGACTCTAATATCCTCATGTTGTGCAGTTTGTCCCTACACCTGTCAATGAAGTCCTGGGCATCCTCATGACGTTCACCCCCGAGGACTGGAGGGTGAAGCCTAGTCCATCTATCCAATAACTTCTGCGGATCGCCGTCCACAACTGGCCTGGGCTGGGGTGCCACTGTAGCAACTGGCTGAGCCCCATCTACGGGTAGTGCACCCGGAGTCTGATATACCACAACTGCGTGACCCGGAGCCTGAGCAGTGGGGGTTTGGGATCCCTCCTGCCTGTGAAGTAGCTGGGTCCGCTGGAAATAAACCGGCCTGAGTCATAGCGTCCATGAACCGTAGCATGCGGCCCATGACCTCCTAAAATCCCGGTGCTGTCATGAAATCCGCTGGGGTAGGCTCAGCTGTGGGCACCTTGCCCTGCTCCTCAATAATAGGATCCCCCACAGGATCTGCTGGTGGTGCTACTAGAACGGCTCTAGGACACCCTCGTCCCCTACCACGGGCCAGTGCCCTCCCCCGGCCTCTACCTCGGCCCTAGCAACGGGGGAAGTAGCTCCTCCCGGGTCCGAAACATCGGCGGTACGAGTCCTCACCATATGTGAGAGAGTAGAAGAGGGAAATTTAGTACACTAACCATTGCACGATAGGAAATGAATAAAGAGTAGTCTTCCAAATACCCCATAGCCTCTCGAAGATAAATACAGACGTCTCCGTACCGATTTATAACACTCTATTAGGTATTCCCATAACTCGTGAGACCTACGTGAACCTAGTGCTCTGATACCATGTTGTCACGACCCATTTCCATAATAGGTCATGAAGGCGCCCAACACCATTGTCGGGCAAGCCAAGTGCGGAAAACATTTCTAACTTTCTAGGTTAATATTATCAAATTTAAGTGATATAAATACTCCAATTGGATTCAAAGCCGAAAGTGATAGATGATGTAAGTAGCATAATAATACAACCCAAAAACAAGTCTACTAATGTGTGTGCCAGAACCTGGTGTCACAAGCTACGGGCAGCTCGTAGAATATACACCTAAAAGAATATCATACTGTCCTACTGTCTAAATCAGGATAGACAGAAAATAAAAGTACAAAGGAAAGACTTCTTCAGCTGCGGGTCGTCATGGAGGAAAAGAAGCTCACCGTAGAAGTCCTAAGTCCGCTCACGTGTGCGCACCAGAATGATAACCAGATCCACCTGCCTCAGATCCTGTACATTTAAGTACAGAAGTGTAGCATGAGTACATAAACAATATGTACCCAGTAAGTATCTCGTCTAATCTCGAAGAAGTAGAGACGAGAGGTCGACTCGATACTTACAAGGTCA
>NW_017673525.1:0-3523 GCF_001879085.1 Nicotiana attenuata
CCTTAAAAGTAAATTCTGCACTTAGATATCATGTTCATAGGTTTCAAACAATTTCTGCATTTAGATATCATGTTCATAGGTTTCAAACAATTTCTGCATATAGAAATCATGCCTATAGGTTCTTAAAATAAATTCTGCATTTAGATATCATGTTCATAGGTTTCAAATAATTTCTGCATTTAGATATCATGTTCATAGGTTTCAAACAATTTCTGCATATAGAAATCATGTCTATAGGTTCTTAAAAATAAATTCTGCATTTAGAAATCATGCCTATAGTTTTAAAACAATTTATGCATTTAGATACCATGTTCGTAGGTTTTCAAATAGTGTAGCACCTAGATATCATGTGCATAAGTTTTAAAACAAGTCTTCTGCATTCTACACCACGTTCAAAATCAACTACGCTTAGAAAGCATGTCTATAGGAACTCTTAATCGAATCTGAGCCGCTTCATTCATATATGGATATAAAATCAGTAATAAGGGTGCTGTCAGTTGCAGAGCTAATAATTAGTTCGTTTAAATCTAGCCTCTCTTTTAGTAATCCGATTCCCCCACTTAGCAAGTTTAACGAGTATGCATTCAAACAGTTTATTTCAAGCTTTACTATTTTTGAATTCAATAGATATCAGGCCTATAGGACCTCGTCTCAACACTTAGGCAAGCCTTAGGGTAAAATTAAATTTATTTCTGTTAATAGCTACAACCAGCAGACAGGCCTGATTCGGGCTTCTTATCTGAATTATGTAATAAATCAGTCTGCCTCAACCTTTAAGTCCTTGCTTGTTTAATTTTTAATCAGACCCTAATTAGTATGTGTAAGTCATGCTAATTATGTGCTTCTTTTGTTTAAAGGGGGTATATCTGAGCCTTTGCTTGTTATGTGCTTTCCCCCAAATTTGCTATACATGTTTTGTATGTCGCCTTAGAATTTTTTGCCTTTAAAACCACAAATAAGCCTAACATCCCTACCTCCCTTAGGATTAGTAGTCCTAAATGCCCCTGGGAGTGACAGGATTGGGACGGGTAGTAGCATGCAATAGGTAAGCGAGACCATTCCGCGCTTTAATACCTTAACGGAGTGGGAAGAGTAGATATGGATATGATGATCACGCGATAATGTCACGTGTAGCCCCTCATTGAGGAGTGATTACCGGGCATTGTGTGGGGTGATCCATATTATTAATAAACCTAGGACCCCCCTCCCTTTATTCTTTATTTCTTTCTTTTCAGCCTTTTAACTCTTTATTTTTTTAAAAATCAGCTTTCCTAATTGTTCTTTCAAACCTTGCTTACTTTCAAACCTTTATGTGATAAAATCCCCTCGTATTTGAGCCTTATTTGTCTATATGCTAATTGTACCCAAATTCACAATAATAGTCTGGCCGGGAACCACACTAGTGGATTCTGAGGGGTGCCTAACACCTTCCCCTTAGAATAATTTCAAGCCCTTACCCAATCTCTGGTTACTCAAATCAAACCTCCTTGGTGTCCTAATGCACCCTAATCATTAGGTGGCGACTCTTAAAATCAAACCCAATTCCCAAAAGGAATGAGTTGTCCTCCCAAATGTCATAAACCCGATTTCGCGAGAAAAAGGGGGCGCGACACCGCATAAAATGGTAGTGCGGCAGCGGTGTCTTCAGTGCGGGCCGCACAATATCTACTGCGGCCGCACTGCTTTGATGCCTTAAAATCCAGGTCTCTGAATCTCCCTAGTGCGGACCGCATAAAGTGTAGTACGGCCGCACTAGGCCTGTTTGTCCTGAGTTGTCTTGTCTTTGGTACTTGTGCAGGTTTCACTCCTTTTGAGCCGATTATTGACATCTCGTCACTTTGTTGATCAAACCTGCAATAAAGCACAACTTATGAGCCTTTTTGGGATTATTTTGTAAGAATTTATAATCAAAGCGTAGGCAAGAAGGAGCATGAAACACGTCAAAATCCCTAGTCATCAGACAACAGTTGACGCATGCGAGAATTTTGTTAGTTAGAGCGCACGGGTTAATAGTTCTTGGTGAGCCTCGCACTTGTTCGCGTGGGCGCATATTTTATTTATTGTTATGGTATTTTCTTTGAACTCATAGAGTCTCTCCATAGTCATCTTGTAGTGTCATGAGTATTCTTTCGTTATTATAGACTTATGATGAGTATTACACTTTCTTATCGAATTTGGAGATAAATTAGTATTTCTGGTTGTTAGGGTTGATTAGTAATGGTGGAGACTTGTTTTGGTTAATTGATAAGTTGTTGATTGTTGGTTTGATATTAGGACGGTTGGTTTTTGAGACAGGAATTTTTTTTGGATAGTCCAAAAACAAGGGAAACTCTGTATGTTTTTCTACAAAATACAGATAAGGCTTTCTTGGGAGCACTTGCTCCTAAGCGTCGGCCATTATCCTAAATTGGGTCGTGATAATTAATCAGTACTTATTTTATCCTGAAAAAATCTAAATTTTCAAGACAATTCAGGAAACAAATATCTTGAAAAATTGAAGTGAAAAATTAAAATTCAGGACATATTGGCTAATTCTTAAATAATAGCCCTTTGTAGTGGCTAGCGTAAGTCATTTCTACCACAGCTCAGTGCTATTGAGACCTAAAGTTGTTCGTTAATTTTTAGCTAATGGTGTTAACAGGAAACTTGAGGGGCCATTTATGTTATTTATATGTAGGAGTTAATTTATGAAAAACATGAGTAATTTTATTGCTATAAAACAAACAATTGTATTATTTCTATAATTTGTGTGACCATTTAAAGAAATTAACTCTTTTCTGAACTGATGTTTTATACTTCAATGCTACACAAGAGGGGAGGGGTTGATTTGTGTGGTATCCAATTTTCCCTTGCACAGATTATAGCGGACCTAGTTCTTTATTGTGTTCCTTATAGTACTATTGGGGAAATAGTAAATGCGGAAAGTAAAGAACACAAGTGTCACGACCCCAATCCCGGTCGTGATGGCGCCCAACACTAATGCTAGGCAAGCCCGACCAAATTAAATACTCTCAACCCAAATACGCAATCCGTTAACACATAATATGATTAAAATAGCAAATATCAAAGTTCCAATCCGAATCCAAATAAAATAGTACGGAATATAATAACGAATATCCAAACATTCCCCAATAGATCTGGAGTCACGAGTCTAGAGCCTCTAGATGTAACAGAGTAATATATCCATAGTAATAAAGAAGTCTAGGATATGGAAAGACAAATGAAATAAAGGGGAGGAGTCGGGTCCTGCGAACGTCAGGCGGCTACCTCAACAACTCCTGAAAATAAACTTCACGAAAACGGCAAACAGCTCCACTAAGTCTCCGGAGCACCTGAATCTGCACACATGGTGCAGGGAGTAAAGTGAGTACTTCCAACTCAGTGAGTAATAAACATATATAATGGCTGAACGTAAGAATCCCGAAATATTACAATATAAAGCTATAATCAGCGGTTCAGCACATAAAACGGTGGAACACAACATACCAGGACAAATAAGACAAATAGGTATAAATGCATGAAT
>NW_017673525.1:3531-5023 GCF_001879085.1 Nicotiana attenuata
TAGTTCAGATATTGGAAGTGATGATAGTAGAGATGAGTTGGATGTTCTAGCTGAAAGGGGTGTTGACTTACCAGCTAGAAGGAAGAGCAAAAAATTAAGGTTTGACCCAGATTGTAAAATAACTATATTTGAGCTTGGTATGGTCTTTGAGAATGCTATGCAATTTAGGAAAGCAGTGCAATCTTATGCTATAGAGTACAAAGTTTAGCTTAAACTTAATCCCAATGAGAAGCACATGATTAGAGTAAAGTGTAAAAGCAAAGGCTGCACATGACCGCTGCGGTGCGCAGCCCGATCCATTTGGGTACCCGCGCTCACTGTGGGGGTTCAGACTCCGGAGGGGCTCCTACAGCCCAAGCGCAATATCATCGTAACATTCGCTGCGGCGTGCAGCCCGATCCACACTCAGTCAAGGTATTTATATGCATGCAAGCCAATCGGGCACAGTCAAATTATTCATTTTAGTTTCAATTATTAGGAATTTTAGAGCTAAGTGTTTAAACCTTTATTTATTTACTAACCATTTCGAGGCAGTGTCTAACTCAGGACTGATATCATGAAATATGCTAAGCATCATGGAAGCAGTGATAAGGATCCCTGAAGGATGCACATGATGGGCACAAAGCCCCAAACGATTCATAAACTCCAAGTAGGATAATTACCAAACAATTTCTAGTCAAGAACGCAGTACGAACATAATTCGAAACGGACTAGGTCACAATCCCCAGTCACAATCGACCCCGCACTCGTCATAGAGTACGTGTCTCGCCTCAATATAGCGTCACAATGTGATATACCGGGGTTTCAAACCCTCAGGTCATCATCTACATCTATTACTCACCTCAAGCCGGCCACAAGTCTAGCTCTATGCCTTTGCCTTTCGAATCAACCTCTTCGCACGCCGAATCTGATTAAAACCACAACGAATACATTACAATAGGCTAAAGAAACATAACCCAATCGAAAAGACTCAAAAAATATCAAAATTCACGAAGTTGGCAAAACCCGAGCCCCGGGCCCACTTCTCGAAAATTTACGAAATTTACATTACCAGATTCCTCGTCTCGCCACGAGTCCGTAACAGTTTACCAAAATCGGAGTTCAAATGCCCCTTCAAATCCCAAATTTTCATTTCAAAACCCAAGCCCTAGTTCTTCAAATTTATACCCAATTTTTCAAGAATTAAAGGTTGATTCTTCGATAAAATGGCGTTTCTAGGTCACGAGACTTACCTCCAATCAATTGCCGTCAAAATCCTCTTCAGTTTCTACCAACAAGCTCTTAAGGTGGTTAACAATGGAGGAAAAATGAATAGACTCGCGGATGAAATAATAATATAAAAACCCTTCTGCCCAGCGACTTTCGTTTCTGCGGTCCCGCTTCCGCTTATGCGGGACCGCTTCTGCGGCCAAAAATCCCGCTTTTGCGGTCCTCATTAAAAAAACCAACTTCCGCTTTTGCGGCTCAGATTCCGCTTCTGCGGAATTCCCTC
>NW_017673525.1:8061-8997 GCF_001879085.1 Nicotiana attenuata
CTTTCATAACTGCTGAGAAATAGCTAGTGTTAGAATCCCCAAGTTTAATCCACATTGCCCTAGCCTTTTGTTGCATGATACTTTGTGTGAACACCTAATTTTTGACCACACCCAAATTCTATATTATTTTAGTGTAAATATTTTTTTTTAGGTCAAATGTTGATATTTTTAAACTTTTATCATTCTCTTAATAGGTTTAGTATAAAAAAATTAAAAAAAAAACTACAAAAAATATTCACATACTTATAGTACAATTTTTTTTTCTATTTTTATAGAGAAGAAGAAAATTAACAAAAAAAATATATTTGGTTTCATTTAATTAGAATTTTAATAATTAATTTGTGGTACTTTTTTTTAGTATTCTTTAAAGTACATGTAAATATTTATTTTTACTATATTGTAAGAAATGTTGGTTATTCTTCTTATCTTCATAATTTAATTATCTTTAAAATAAAAGACAAAAGAAAATAAAAAATCAAAATGAACTAAAATCACGTTAAAGTGATTAAGTTTGTTATCAAATTGTTATTAAAAATCTGATTTTTACATTTTATAAAATAAACAAATAAACAAATAAAACCACCCAACTTCCCCACTTTCCCACTTCACTCATGTCTCACCCCCACTCTCTCACATCTTGCACATACCCTCACATATTTCCTCACCTCAATCCCATGTAAACCACTCCTTGGCACATTATAAGATAACCACCAATTCTCATTATAAAAAGGAGGAGAGAAAAACAAAAAAAAAAAAAAAGGGAAGTAGTATTTTAAAATTTTCAAAGTTCTGCTTTTCTCGATTTTCAGAAGCAAAAGGTACACACAACTATAGTATGTATTTTTGTTTCTTCATCTCTAATCTGGGATTTTGGTTGTAAATGGTAGTTCGTTCGAGGCGTTTAAAGTTGACGAGTCTGAGGTGTCGAGTCGAGGT
>NW_017673525.1:9796-14023 GCF_001879085.1 Nicotiana attenuata
GTATGTGTCTTCTTTCCCTTTATATGTTGTGAATTTATACATGGAATGCATGTGACGATAGTATGAGAAATTATACAAAGGGTCCAGTAACAAATGCTTTTGCTTTACGTGCTTTAGGCACGCTTTTAATAAATCTATCGCGATTATGTATACGTTCGCGTGACATAATTGTAATTTCTATTATAAATAATAAATGTGTTATTAATTGTGTATACGTACGTGTGACATGATTCCTGACACACCAAATAAAAAGAGTACACGTACGCGTGACTCGTTTTAAAAATGATTCCGTAGTTATGAATAAATCAAGCGATTAAAAGCGGTAAAAAGGTAAATGCACATAGGTTTTAAAAATGAGGGTTTTAAAAATGAGTAGTTAAACAATTTAAGCCAAGTATAAATTGCTAAGCGACCGTGCTAGAACCACGCAACTCGGGAATGCCTAACACCTTCTCCCGGGTTAATAGAATTCCTTATCTAGAATTTCTGGTTCGCAGACTTTTAAATAAAGTCGAAAATTCCCTCGATTTGGGATTTAAAATAAACCGGTGACTTGGTACACCATAATTTATTCCCAAGTGGCGACTCTGAAAGATAAATAAATAATCCCATTTCAAATAATGTCACTTTAATTGGAAAAACTCCCATATACCCCCTCCCTCGGGGCGGGATAAAATGAGGTGTGACAGCTATGGCGACTCCGCTGGGGATAATAAGAATTCGAGCTTGTAATGTGATCTATACTTGGCTTTATTAATTTGATGTCATTACTGTGTTTTTTGGCCTAATGTGCTAATTGCCGCTTATTTACCGCTTTGATATTATTTGAATTGTATTAAACTGTCTTCTTACGCCTCCCTTCTGAGTCTTCTGAATTTATGGTGCACACGTGCGCGTGGCCCACTTTTCTGTTAGAAGTCATACCAATTAGAACGAGGCTGGGTCAAGTAACTAGGCCGGGTAGACTTTCGTGCTCCCGGTACGTTGCCCCCACCTCGGCTCGAGCTGTCCGCTTGGGTAAGCCAGGTCTAAAACACTCCCCCCAGGATTTAAACCTAGAATAACATAGCCTCATGCCGGATCCTTAGTAGGAACGTTTGTTTGCATCATGTGCATTTGACTTTGGGGACTCAATACAGGGGTTGGGTCCGTCTAGGACAGGTGTACTCGAGAATTGTAAGACCATCCTGTTGCATCTTATGTGCTACTTGTGCATTATGTTTGATTCGGCTTGTGCATGTTGACCGGCTTCTAAAAAATAATAAAATAAAATAAAAATATAAAAATTGAGGGAAAACCAGAAGGGAGGAAATTTTACCCGGTGTCTGAAAAATCTCAGTATTTACCCCAAAAAGATTATTACAAAATAAGCCTAAATTTTTTCAAAAAAATGTCATCCTATTCCTGAAACATATACGAACTACGCGGGTCTGATTCTCACCGGATGTGAGATACGTAGGCAAACCTCATCGGTTCCGGCCCTCAATTTTTAAAAAATTCAATAATTATTTTCTTTTAATTCCTCTTTAGATGTTTTTCTTTGAGACATCAAATTTAAAAATTCAAAAATATTTTCTTTCTTCTTTGGAAGTCCTTCTTTCAAAAAATAAAAATAAATTCAAAACCCAAAAATATTTTCTTAGTGTAGAAGTTCTGATAGTCTGAATTCACATAAAAAAGAAAAAAAAAAGAGTTAGTTTAGTGTACTTCAGTTCTGATTTCCCGAACTACGCAAGATCTGATTCATGTCTCTACATGATACGTAGGCAACCCACATCAGGTTCGATCACATCATTTTGAAAAGAAAAAAAAAAGTAAGTAAATAAAAAAGAGAAGAGAAAAAGTCGTTAAGAAAAAAAAGAAAAAAATAGAAGAAGAGAGAGTGTTTATTCAAACATGCTTGTTGTTTTGAAATAAAAGCTAATTAAAGGTGGTCGGTTTGTTGGTTTGCAATGGTGAGTCACACAAACAATCCAAGATCCCTCGAAAGTAAAAGCATCTTCTCAACAAATGGAAGAAGCACCACTGTTGTTGATCCAAGGTCACGAAAAGGCAAGTTGACGTTGAAAAATAAAAAATAAAGGCAAATATGGGGTTGACTTTACCAGATTTGAGCAATAGGACATTGCTTGCTCGGGATGATTTTATGATTGAGAATTTGATCCAGCATTGAAAGCCATAGTAGCCATTGCCAGGGCAGAAGAGAAACAAAAAAATCGGGCGCCAACCCAGAAACTTTCCCTATCAGACGGAGTCTCGGTAGCCGGTCTTGCTATCTTTTCTGTCTTTCGAGTTATTTCAGTGTGTCAACCGAATGTTTTTACTTTACTATCTTACATTCTGATGTAAACCCTTCTATTTTTTTTAAATATTCAAATAAATGAAATCAAAATTTCATCATCCATGAATGTCTCTTTTCTTAATCTTGTCACCTTTCTTATTCTCTTTTCAGTTCTGTAAATGCATATTTTAATAACATGGCATGCTTGCGGACTTCATGCCTAGATCCTAAAACGCTATCAGATTTCGAAATAATGAATCAAGAAGCAGAATGTGTTGAAGATAAGGAGTGTAAGAAAATAAATAGAGAATTGGAACAGTAAGCCTAAATCAAATTCAAATGAAGCCGCCCTTACTTGATTGGTTTATGGCACTGAAGCCGTGATACCAGTAGAAGTTTAAATTTCTTCCCTTCGGATCATTCTTGAAGCCGAGATCGAGGTGAAAATTGAGTCAAGACCCGATTGAAACATTGTCTTTGATTGATGGAAAGTGATTGGCCGGAGGCCACCATGGACAGTTGTACAACAAAGAATGGCCCATGCTTACAATAAGAAAGTACGGCCCAAGAAATTTGAAGTGGGGCAACTCGTCCTAAGATATATTCTCCCGCACCATGAAGAAGCTAAGGAAAAATTTGCTCCAAAATGCAAAGGTCCATACATTGTAACAAGAGTATTGCCAAATGGAGCGTTGTATTTGGGAGATATCGAAGGAAATGTCCCCGAGACAACAGTCAAATCAGATACAGTCAGAAGGTACTATGTTAGACTCACTACTCGGTGTTAACATTCTTTGATTGGGATGACGAAGGCTTTCTTTCTCACTACCCAAATACCATCAACCCTTTTGCAAACCCTTTGAGCCGGTTCTCTTTCTTTGATTACCCTCTTTGGAATCTGGAAGTTATTATTAAAAAATGACAAAGAAAAGAAAAAACAACAACACAAAAAAAATCAAAAAAAAATGCAAAAGAAAACAAAAATGAAAAAAAAAAAAACACAAAAAAAAATTCAAAAACAAAGTTCCTGAACTACGTTCGACTTGATTCCGAAAGGATACGTAGGCAGCCTTTCTCTGAGGTTCAGTCACACTAAAATAAAAATCCAAATTCCCCAAAAAGTGAAACTGGGTAGATATTATAATGTTTCGGCAATGGTTTTGCCTGAAAGGTTCCAAAGTTGTAATTCAATCCAAATTCTTTTTACCCAAATCCTTTCAAGTCCTTCCGATCAATCAGCGAGAATGTTTATAGAATTAGAGGATACAATCGTTTGGATCTGATACAATCAAAATGAGAGAAATAAAATGAGAGAGTCTTATTGGTGAAAACCTTCGGGCACCGTAAGGCGATGGTAAGTAGAGAAAATAAAAATGAGAGAGTCTTATTAGTGAAAACTCGCAAAGGGCACTATAAGACGATGGCGAGAAGAGAAATGAGAGAGATCAGCTAGTGAAAACCCACAAAGGGCACTGTTGATCGAAAAGAGGATTCACATAACCATGGAATTAACACAATCATGAGCAAGGTTTCGCAGTTTCAAGTCAAAATTTGTGATGAGTTTTTGAGAATCGGACGGTTTATACAGATCAGGCATCCAGTCCAAAAGGCATGTCATGTTTATTGAAGCATGCATGTACTCCCATATAAGTCCGTATTTTTGTTAAGAAGTTCACACCTTACGAAGCACGATATTCTCTACTAGAACGCACTTGCTGTGCTTTCACATGGACAGCTCAGAAATTGAGGCATTACTTTTGTGCCTATACCACATACCTCATATCCGGACCCTCTGAAATACATCATTCAGAAGCCCATGCCAACCGGGAAGTTAGCCAAGTGGCAGATATGTTAAGTGAGTTCGATATCATCTATGTAACTCAGAAGGCAGTCAAAGACAAGCATTGGCAGACCATCTTGCTGAAAATCCTGTGGGAGGAAGAATA
>NW_017673525.1:15574-20609 GCF_001879085.1 Nicotiana attenuata
CCAAATTAAAGGCAAAGTACGCGTTCGCGCAACTTTGACAAAACAATCTTAAAAATAATAAAGTGTTATCAATTGCGTACACGTACGCGTGACATGATTCCTGACACACCAAGCAAAACGAATACACGTACGCGTGATTCGTTTCAAGATAATTCTATAATTACAAATAATCAAGCAATTAAAAGCGGTTTGAGGCAAAAGTGCATAAATTTATCTAGAACATAAAATATTCAGAATTAGCTAAGCTAAGTATAATTATTTAAAGCGACCGTGCTAGAACCACGGAACTCGGGAGTGCCTAACACCTTCCCCCGGGTTAACTGAATTCCTTACCCGATCTTCTGGTTTCGCAGACTTAAAACGGAGTCAATCTTCCTCGATTTGGGATTTAAAATAAACCGGTGACTTGGGACACCATAATTTATTCCAAGTGGCGACTCTGATCAATAATTAATCCCATTTCGAATAATGTCACTTTAATTGAAAAAACTCCCTCATATACTGCCTCGTCGGGTGGTGTAAAAAGGAGGTGTGACAACTATGGCGACTCTGCTGGGGAATATAACCCAAAACTGATGTTCAGGGTTTAGAATTCGAGCTTGTAATGTGATCTATACTTGGCTTTATTAATTTGATGTTATTACTGTATTTTTGGGCCTAATGTGCTAATTGCCTCTTATTTACCGCTTTGATATTATTTGAATTTTATTAAATTGTCTTCTTACGCCTCCTTTCCGAGTCTTCTGAATTTATGGTGCACACGTGCGTGTGGCCCATTTTTCTGTTAGAAGTCATACCAATTAGAACAAGGCTGGGTCAAGTAACTAGGCCGAGTAGATTTTCGTGCTCCCGGTACGTTGCCCCCACCTCGGCTCGAGCTGTCCGCTTGGGTAAGCCAAGTCTAAAACACTCCCGCCAGGATTTAAACCTAGAATAACATAGCCTCATGCCGGATCCCTAGTAGGAACGTTTATTTGCATCATGTGCATTTAACTTTGGGGACTCAACATAGGGGTTGGGTCCGTCTAGGACAGGTGTACCCGAGAATTGCAAGACCATCCTGATGCATCTTATGTGCTACTTGTGCATTATGTTTGATTCGGCTTGTGCATGTTGACCGGTTTCTAAAAAATATATATATAAAAATTGAGGGAAAAGCAGAAGGGAGAAAATAGGAGAGAAAATTTACCCTGTTAAAAAAAATCTCGGTATTCACCAAAAAAAAAATTATCAAAATAAGCCTGAATATTTCTAAAGAAAATTGTTTCACCCTATTCCTGAAACATTTACGAACTACGCGGGTCTTATTCTCACCGGATGTGAGATACGTAGGCAAACCTCATCGATTCCGGCCCTCAATTTTTAAAAATTCAATAATTATTTTCTTTTAATTCCTTCTTTAGATGTTTTTCTTTGAGACATCAAATTTAAAAATCCAAAAATATTTTCTTTCTTCTTTGGAAGTCCTTTCAAAAAATAAAAATAAATTCAAAACCCAAAAATATTTTCTTAGTGTAGAAGTTCTGATAGTCTGAATTCACATAGAAAAAAGGAAAAAAAACAGTTAGTTTAGTGTACCTCAGTTCTGATTTCCCGAACTACGCAAGATCTGATTCATGTCTCCACACGATACGTAGGCAACCCACATCAGGTTCGATCGCATCATTTTGAAAAAAAAAAGTAAGTAAGTAAAAAAGAGAAGAGAAAAAGTGGTTAAAAAAAAATAGAAGAAGAGAGAGTGTTTATTCAAACATGCTTGTTGTTTTGAAATAAAAGCTAATTAAAGGTGGTCGGTTTGTTGGTTTGGAATGGTGAGTCACGCAAACAATCCAAGATCCCTCGGAAGTAAAAGCATCTTCTCAACAAATGGAAGAAGCACTACTGTTGTTGATCCAAGGTCACGAAAAGGCAAGTTGGCGGTGAAAAATAAAAAATAAAGGCAAATATGGGGTTGACTTTACCAAATTTGAGCAATAGGACATTGCCTGCTCGGGATGATTTTATGATTTGATCCAGCATTGAAAGCCACAGTAGCCATTGCCGGGGCAGAAGAGAAACAAAAAAAAATCGGGCGCCAACCCAGAAATTTTCCCTATCAGACGGAGTCTCGGTAGCCGGTCTTGCTATCTTTTCTGCCTTTCGAGTTATTTCAGTGTGTCATCCGAATGTTTTTACTTTACTGTCTTATATTCTGACGTAAACCCTTCTATTTTTTTTAATTTTCAAATAAATGAAATCAATATTTCATCATCCACGAATGTCTCTTTTCTTAATCTTGTCACCTTTCTTATTCTCTTTTCAGTTCTGTAAATGCAGATTTTAATAACATGACATGCTTGCGGACTTCATGCCGAGATCCTAAAACGCTGTCAGATTTCGAAATAATGAACCAAGAAGCATAATGTGTTGAAGATAAGGCTTGTAAGAAAATAAACAAGGAATTGAAACGAAAATGAGATTCCCTCTCTTCGGATCATTGTTGAAGTCGGGATCGCTGATGAAGATTGAGTCAAGACCCAATTGAAACAGTCTTTGATTGATGGAAAGTGATTGGCCGGAGGCTACCATGAGCAGTTGTATAACAAAGAATGGCCCATGCTTACAACAAAAAGTACGTCCCAAGAAATTTGAAGTGGGGCAACTCGTACTAAGACATATTCTCCCGCACCATGAAGAAGCTAAGGAAAATTTTGCTCCAAATTGCAAAGGTCCATACATTGTAACAAGAGTATTGCCAAATGGAGCGTTGTATTTGGGAGGCATCGAAGGAAATGTCCCCGAGACAACAGTCAAATTAGATACAGTCAGAAGGTACTATGTTTTACTCACTACTCGGTGTTAACATTCTTTGATTGGGATGACGAAGGCTTTCTTTCTCACTACCCAAATACCATTAACCCTTTTGCAAACCCTTTGAGCCGGTTCCATCTCTTTGATTACCCTCTTTGGAATCTGGAAGTTATTATTAAAAAATGACAAAGAAAAGAAAGAAAAAAAAAAAACAACAAAAAAAATCAAAAAAAAAATGCAAAAGAAAACAAAAATGAAAAAAAATATATAAAAAAAAGAATAAAAAAACAGAGTCTCCTGAACTACGTTCGACTTGATCCGAAAGGATATGTAGGCAGCCTCTCTCTAAGGTTCAGTCACACTAAAATAAAAATCCAAATTCCCCAAAATGTGAAACTGGAGCAGATATTATAATGTTTCGGCAATGGTTTTGCCTGAAAGGTTCCAAAGTTGTAATTCAGTCCAAATTCTTTTTACCCAAAATCCCTTTCAAGTCCTTCCGATCAATGAACGAGAATGTTCAAGAATTGGAGGATACTGTTACTTGGATCAGATGCAACCAAATAAGAGAAATAAAATGAGAGAGTCCTATTGGTGAAAACCCTCATTGGCACTTTAGGGCGATGGTGAGTAGAGAAAATAAAAATGAGAGAGTCTTATTAGTGAAAACTCGCAAAGGGCACTATAAGACGATGGCGAGAAGAGAAATGAGAGAGATCAGCTAGTGAAAACCCACAAAGGGCACTGTTGATCGAAAAGAGGATTCACACAACCATGTCATTAACACAATCATGAGCAAGGTTTCGCGGTATCAAGTCAAAATTTGTGATGAGTTTTTGAGAATCGGACGGTTTATACACATCAGGCATCCAGTCCAAAAGGCATGTCATGTTTATTAAAGTCTGCATGTACTCCCATATAAGTCCGTATTTCTGTTCCCTGAAAGGGACACCTCTTGTTCTACACTCATTCTCTATTGTATTGTTTATTTGTTTTTTTTTCTTTGAATCCCTTTCGGTCTAACTTTGTTCCAAAAAATAAGGCAAAGAAAAGATGGCAAGACCGATTTACAGGGTTCTCGTTTGAAGCGAGCTGATATATTCAAAAGGCGCCCAGCCTCGACAAATGCATCAAGTCGACCCCGACTATCCATGATTAGCCGATGCTTTGAAATGAATAACTTTGAAAGAAGTCAAAAGTGAAATGCCCACAAAGGCAAAATAAAGTTGAAAAAGGTTAAATACCGTCATGGCAAAGTTTGGAAAAGCTAAAGGTTCTCCAGAATCAGAAATGCAGTTGGTATTCAGGAAATAACTAGTTGCAGTTGAAGTCATTGAAGAAGATGAGCTGAGTCAAGGGACTGAAATAATCAAGGCCACAAATCGACCACCATTTTAAAAACTAATGAATCTTTCTTTGTTCAGAACAATAACAGAACAATTTTATGAAATAGTTCGTGGAAAGACCAACACCACCAAGTGAAGTTCTCAAATCCATGATTTCCTTCCAATATGCATGTAAGCATGTTATTTTTAGTTTCATTATAGGGAATCAACACCCTATCTTCAATACAGGGTACTACATCCCCTGGTTGCATTTTTATTTTCTACATAGGGTACGACATCCCCTAGTAGCGTTTCAGAGTGCCACGAGTCTCATCTTATTTCCAACACAGGGTACTACATCCCCTGGTTGCCTTACTTCTTGTTGCCAACATAGTGTACGACATCCCCTAGTTGCATTTCAGAGTGCCACGAGCCTCATCTTATTGCCAACACAGGGTACTACATCCCCTGGTTGCATTTTTATTTTCTACATAGGGTACGACATCCCCTAGTAGCATTTTAGAGAGCCACGAGCCTCATTTTATTGCCAACACAGGGTACTACATCCCCTGGTTGCATTATTTTCTACATAGGGTACGACATCCCCTAGTAGCATTTCCGAGTGCCACGAGCCTCATCTTATTGCCAACACAGGGTACTACATCCCCTGGTTGCATTATTTTCTACATAGGGTACGACATCCCCTAGTAGCATTTCAGAGTGCCACGAGCCTCATTTTATTGCCAACACAAGGTACTACATCCCCTGGTTGCGTTTTTATTTTCTACATAGGGTACGACATCCCCTAGTAGCGTTTCAGAGTGCCACGGGCCTCATCTTATTGCCAACACAGGGTACTACATTCCCTGGTTGCATTTTTATTTTTTCTACATAGGGTACGACATCCCCTAGTAGCGTTT
>NW_017673525.1:20783-37745 GCF_001879085.1 Nicotiana attenuata
ATCCCCTAGTTGCCATTTCACGAGTTCCACGAGCCTCATTTTCTTGCCAACACAGGGTACTACATCCCCTGGTTGCATTATTTTCTGCGAACATAGGGTACGACATCCCCTAGTTGCATTTCAGAGTGCCACAAGCCTCATTTTGTTGCCAACACAGGGTACTACATCCCCTCGTTGCATTACTTTCTTCCTACATAGGGTACAACATCCCCTAGTAGAATCTCAGAGTGCCACAAGTCTTATCTTATTGCCAACACCGGGTACCACATCCCCTGGTTGCCTTCCTTCTTGTTAACACAGGGTACACCATCCCCTATTATTTAAAAATGCATTTTTTTTCAATTCCTTACTCTGCAATAGCAAAGATTGTTTAATGTGTTTTGAATAACTCACAAAAATTTCCTAGTGCAAACTGGGGCAGAAAATTTTTGTTCGTTTTGTTTGTTTAGTGGTGGCTTGTAGGTTTTTCTGCAAAGCACGGATTTGATGTGCAAAAAATAAGATTTCAGTTCTTTCCAGAGAAAATGGAACATTTGATCTCAATACCAGCCACAACCAGCTTTGGCGTAATGCATGCAGAGACATATGGTCAAGATCTTTCTTCCCATCATCTGATCAAGAAACAAGTCTGCGAGAATATTTCATAGTCTGTTGCATCGAGAGCATCAAGTTTCAGTCTAAAGTCAATGGGAGAAGCAAGTCAAGACAAGACTCCAGATGGCATTTAGATAGGAATTTTGTAACTTTTAGATTTCAAGAGTATGTAACTTTCTTTTCATTTTGATGTAATAGTAGGAACCGCGGATCGGAACCTCGACGCAACTTCGCTCGACTCTCCATCTAAGTATACTCCATCACTCTTCTTTCTACTTGAACTACACGTGACCTGATTCCTTTATAACCCGGGATATGTAGGCTGCCTAAAACCAAGGCTCAGTCGCATCTTTTTCTTTTATCTTATTTTTCTATTAAATAATAGTGAGGTCAAAAATCAGTCACCTTGTTCATTTTTCTTTGCCTGAAAACTCTTCATGTTTCCAAGCAAAGAGGGGCATGTTGTGAACACCTAATTTTTGACCACACCCAAATTCTATATCTCATGCCAAAAGAGTGAAGATCAACCAAATAATTTCGGAAAGAAAGAAACTAATGAAAATCTTTACCCATGATTTTTACTAGAATTAAAAAGCTTTGCTAGTATACACGTTATTCGACATAATAACTTAAATCATTCAAGTTTGGATTTAGTAACATAAAATCTATTACGTGGGAATCTGAAACAAATAATGTAACACATTTCATACAAGTTCTTCAACAAAGCTTTAGTTCATAGTACTAAAAAGATTAGAATAGACAGAAACGTAATACTGCACCTTGGATAAGCAAGATCTTTTCAATAGATGGAATGTAAATTCACTGCAAATACAATTTCAGTTCCGAGAGATCACACGGATGAATAGGAAATGAAAACCGTGACCAGAAGCAACAAACATCAAACAACTCCAATAAAGAAAACTCCAGTAAAGAACTCTAGTTTTCCAATAATAAAATTTTCCACAATATCTTTCACTCTGAAAAATACTTTTTTCCTCTCAATTTTCGTTGCTTTTCTCCCCCCTCCCTTTCTATAATAGGATTGTCTTATATATATTGTGTGTGTGCAGATTATAGAGGAGAAGAGTGGAAACATGGGTGGGGATCGTGAGGTGTGTGCTGTGAGGAGTTTTGAGTGAGAGGAGATGTGGAAGTTGGGGTGAGAGACGTGAGGGGAATTGGGGAAAATGGGGTTATTTTTGTAGTTTTTTTTATTTAAATAAAAGCTATTAAGAGTAAGATAAAAGTTTAAAAATATCAACATTAGACCTAAAAAAAAATATTTACACTAAAATAATATAGAATTTGGGTGTGGTAAAAAATTAGGTGTTCACAGCTTTTACTATCCCTTGCACTATTGGTAGTGCGGAGTTTGCTAAGGCCCTTTGTGACTTGGGGGCTAGCATTAATTTGTTGCCTTATTTAGTCTTCAAGACTTTGGGAATTGGGCAACCTAGGCCCACCTCAATGAGACTTCAAATGGCGGACCGGTTGATGAAGCGGCCTTTGGGTATAATTGATGACGTACTTGTCCGGGTGGACAAATTCATATTGCCGGGCCGACTTTGTCATATTGGATTGTGAAGTAGACTTTGAAGTGCCGATTATTCTTGGGAGACCTTCCCTAGCTACGGGGAAGGCCTTGGTTGATGTTGAAGCTGGTGAGTTGACATTCCGAGTGGGAGATGAGAAAGTGGTATTCCATGTTTGCAAATCAACGAGACAACCCAATAGCACGGAAGTGTGTTCATTTGTGGACATTGTCACAGCTGTGATAGTGGATGACACAAGTTCCATGATAAATGTTGAAGTTCCTCTTGAGGCCGTGCTTCTTAACATGGATGTCAATGATGATGCTAGTAGAGTGGAGTGCGTGAATGCATTGCATGGTATGGGTTCATATTCGTATGAGCCTAGGAAGTTATCTTTGGATCTTGAAAACCGGAAAACTCCACCAACAAAACCATCAATTGAGGAGCCACCGATGTTGGAGTTGAAACCACTTCCTCTACACCTCAGGTATGAATTTCTAGGCTCAAATTCAACTCTTCCAGTTATTCTTTCTTCTTGCCTTACTANATTTACAAAAAATAAGATAAAAGAAAAAGATGCGACCGAGCCTTGGTTTTAGGCAGCCTACATATCCCGGGTTATAAAGGAATCAGGTCATGTGTAGTTCAAGTAGAAAGAAGAGTGATGGAGTATACTTAGATGGAGAGTCGAGCGAAGTTCCGTCGAGGTTCCGATCCGCGGTTCCTACTATTACATCAAAATGAAAAGAAAGTTACATACTCTTGAAATCTAAAAGTTACAAAATTCCTATCTAAATGCTATCTGGAGTCTTGTCTTGATTCTTGACTTGCTTCTCCCATTAACTTTAGACTGAAACTTGATGCTTTCGATGCAACAGACTATGAAATATTCTCGCAGGCTTGTTTCTTGATCAGATGATGGGAAGAAAGATCCTGACCATATGTCTCTGCATGCATTACGCCAAAGCTGGTTGTGGCTGGTATTAAAAATAATAAAGTGTTATCAATTGCGTACACGTATGCGTGACATGATTCCTGACATACCAAGCACAAACGAATACACGTACGCGTGATTCGTTTCAAGATAATTCTATAATTACAAATAATCAAGCAATTAAAAGCGGTTTGAGGCAAAAGTGCATAAATTTATCTAGAACATAAAATATTCAGAATTAGCTAAGCTAAGTATAATTATTTAAAGCGACCGTGCTAGAACCACGGAACTCGGGAGTGCCTAACACCTTCCCCCGGGTTAACTGAATTCCTTACCCGATCTTCTGGTTTCGCAGACTTAAAACGGAGTCAATCTTCCTTGATTTGGGATTTAAAATAAACCGGTGACTGGGAAACCATAATTTATTCCAAGTGGCGGCTCTGATCAATAATTAATCCAATTTCGAATAATGTCACTTTAATTGAAAAAACTCCCTTATATACTGCCTCGTGGGGTGGTGTAAAAAGGAGGTGTGACAAAAGCTCCATGGTCCTCAAGTTTCGGGGCCATAGAATGCACTATCGCACTGACTTGGTCAGTAATCTTTATTTTTTCACAATCCATGGAACGCTTCTTTGTGACCAAATCCTTCATGAACACTGAACTCCAAAAATCTACAACTCCAAAACTTCAAAAATTGTCCGATTGACCATCTGAAACTTACCCGAGGCCCCCGGGACCTCAACCAAAAGCACCAACACATCCTAAAACATCACCCAAACTTGTTCCAATCATAAAAACACCTCAAACAACACTAAAACCATCATTTCTCATCGAATTCAAGCCTAAGTTCTTCAAAAACTTCCGAAATACGCATTCGATCAAAAACCCAACCAAATCACCTCCGAATGACCTGAAATTTTGCACACACATCCCAAATCACGTAACGAAGCTATAGAAACTCTCGGAATTCCATCCGACCCTCGGATCAAAATCTCACCTATCAACCGAAATTCGCCAAAATACTAACTTCGCCAATTCAAGCCTAATTCTACACCGGACCTCCAAAAGCACTTCCGATCACACTCCTAAGTCACAAATCATCCCCCGAAGCTAACTGAACCATCGGAAATCATATCCGAGCCCTCTAACACATAGGTCAACATCCGGTTGACTTTTCCAAAGCAAACCTTCCTTATAGAGACTAAGTGTCTCATTTCCTTCTAACACCAATCCAAATCAACTCGTTCACACAAGACTCTTATAATGAAGCATAAAGAAGCAGAAAATAGGGAACTCACGTGACGACGGGTCGGGTCGTCACATCCTCCCCAACTTAAACAAACGCTCGTCCTCGAGCGAGTCAAGAAACATACCTGAAGCCTCAAATAGGTGAGGGTATCTGCTCCGCATCTCCCGCTCGGTCTCCCAGGTAGCCTCCTCCACGGCCGACCTCTCCACTACACCTTCACCGAAGCTACATCCTTTGACCTCAATTTTCGAACCTGACGATCTAAAATGGCTGTTGGCTCTACATCATAAGTCAAATCACCCTCCAACTGAACTGTACTGAAATCCAAAACATGGGACGGGTCTCCAATATACTTCCGGAGCATAGAAACATGAAAAACTGGATGCACGCCCGACAAGATGGGTGGCAAAGCAAGCTCATAGGCCACCTCCCCAATCCTCCTAAGTACCTCAAAAGGCCCAATGAACCGCGGACTCAATTTTCCTTTCTTTACGAATCTCATAACACCCTTTGTGGGTGAAACCTTCAGCAGGACCTTCTCACCAATCATATAGGACACATCTCGAACCTTCCTGTCCGCATAACTCTTCTGCCTCGACTGCGCTGTACGGAGTCTCTCCTGAATTACCTTTACCTTCTCCTATGCATCCTGAACCAATTCTGTCCCCAACAATCTAGCCTCACCGGGCTCGAACCAACCAACTGGAGATCTACACCGTCTCCCATACAAGGCCTCATACGGTGCCATCTGAATGCTGGACTAATAGCTGTTGTTGTAGGCAAACTCTGCAAGCGGTAGAAACCGATCCCATGACCCTCCGAAGTCAATAACACAGGCGCGTAGCATATCCTCCAATATTTGAATGGTGTGCTCGGACTGTCCGTCTGTCTGAGGGTGAAAGGCTGTGCTCAACTGTACCTGAGTACCCAACTCTCGCTGAACCGTCTGATATGATGAAAACTGGGACACCATGCAACCGAACAATTTCCTAAATATAAATCTCTGCCAGCCACTCTGAAGAATAAGTAGTACAAACCGGAATGAAGTGCGCGGACTTGGTCAGCCTGTCTACAATCACCCAAATGGCATCAAATTTCTTCAAAGTCCGAGGGAGTCCGGTAACAAAATCCATAGTGATCCTCTCCCACTTCCACTCAGGAATAACCATCTGCTGGTGCAAGCCACCCGGTCTCTGATGCTCATATTTCACCTGCTGACAATTAAGACACCGGGCTACAAACTCCACAATATCTCTCTTCATCCTCCGCCACCAATAGTGCTGTCTAAGATCCGGATACATCTTCGCGACACCTGGATGAATGGAATACCGCGAGTTATGGGCCTCCTCCAATATCAACTCCCGAAGCCCATCCACATTGGGCACGCAAATCCGGCCCTGCATCCTCAACACACCATCATCACCAATGGTCACGTCTCTGGCATCATCATGATGCACCCTGTCCTTAAGGACAAGCAAATGCGGATCATCATACTGACACTCCCTGATGCGGTCATACAGGGAAGACCGAGAAACCACACAAGCCAACACCCGACTGGGCTCTGAAATATCTAGTCTCACAAATCGATTGGCCAAGGCCTGAACATCAACTGCAAATGGCCTCTCCCCAACTGGAATGTATGCCAAGCTCCTCATACTCACCGCCTTTCGGCTCAAAGCATCGGCCACTACATTGGCCTTCCCCGGGTGATACAGAATAGTGATATCATAATCCTTAAATAACTCTAGCCACCTCTGCTGCCTCAGATTAAGATCCTTTTGCTTGAACAAATGATGAAGACTGCGATGATCAGTGAATACCTCACAAGATACGCCATACAAGTAATGCCTCCAAACCTTCAATGCATGAACTATAACAGCTAGCTCCAAATCATGAACGGGGTAGTTCTGCTCATGGGGCTTCAACTGGCGAGAAGCATAAGCAATAACTCTACCCTCCTGCATCAAAACACAACCAATCCCAACTCGTGAAGCATCGCAATATACCGAATAAGAACCTGAAGATGATGGCAAAACCAATACTGGAGATGTGGTCAAAGCTGTCTTGAGCTTCTGAAAGCTCTCCTCACACTCGTCCGACCATACAAATGAAACACCCTTCTGAGTCAACTTGGTCAAGGGCGATGCACTAAAGGAAAACCCTGAACCAACTGGCGATAATAGCCTGCCAACCCAAGGAAACTACGAATCTCTGTGGCTGAGGATGGTCTAGGCCAACTCTGCACCGCCTCTATCTTCTTCGGGTCAACCTGAATACCCTCGCTGGACACCACGTGTCCCAAGAAAGCCACTGAACCAAGCCAGAACTCACACTTGGAGAACTTTGCATAGAGCCTCTCCTCCCTCAATATCTGCAATACAACTCGGAAATGCTGCGCGTGCTCCTCCTGACTACCTGACGGCCTCTACCAATGGCACTTTGATTGTAAGGATTTTCATCATATCTATGAATTTTTTGAACTGATTGTCACTCATTTGCTTTGCTAACCGCTGAGGATAAGGTGGAGGTGGTCTAGGCAAAGGTGCTTTGGCTTTTGGCACCACCGGCTCTGGTATGTCGATTATGTGCTCCCTAGACGGGTTCACGGCTTCTTGAGTTTCCACCTCGGCCTCATCAATATCTATCCTCACGTCATTGTTCACATTTGTCTCAATCACATCTTCAACAATCAAAGGACTCACATCTTCTTGGACCCCAACATCATCATCCACAACTCGATCTTCATTCGAGGCATGCACATCACCGCCTCTTCCGCTTCTCGTTGTGACTGCCATCACATGATTGTTCCCTCCCTTTGGGTTCACTATCGTATCACTTGGTAAAGCACCCTTAGGTCGGGTATTCAAAGCTTGAGAAATTTGGCCTAGTTGCACTTTTAGGTTCTGGATAGATGTGTTGTGGGAAGACAATTGAGCATCGGAGTCTTGGTTCTTCTTCATCATTTGTTCGAGCCTCATTTCTATTCTTCCCATATCACTACCCGAAAAACTAGACCCTTGAGATTGAAACGGAGGCGGATTGTTCGGTTGTTGATACATCGGGGGCCTTTGAAAACCTTGCCCCCGGTTGCCTTGATTTCCATTGTTATTCCACCCGCCTTGACTATTGTTGTTGTTCCAATTATTATTGTTCCCGTTCCAATTGCCTTGATTGTTACCTTGGTTACCCCAATTGTTGTTTTGATTGTTGTTGTTCCAATTGGTACCGCCTTGTTGTTGGTTATTGTTATTCCAATTACCGCCACCTTGTTGATTGCCCCAATTTCCTTGAGGGCGCCAATGTTGATTCCCTTGATTTCCTCTATTCCCTTGGTAGTTATTGACATATTGACATTCCTCGCTTTGATCATCATAGCACTCATTTGAATAACCACCACCATCATTGTTGTTGTCAAATTGCTCACAATTACCTGGAGGTTGTTGTTGCCCTCTTTGCCTCCTTTTCAACATAGAAACACCTTCCATTGCATTGACTTGGCGCGGGTTTTGGACTTGTTGGAATTGCACCTTCGCCAATTGATTCATAGTTGTTGTAAGCTCGGCAATAGCTTGGCCATGATCGTTCAATTCCTTGTGCAAATAGATGACCGTGGGGTCACCTTGGGGCATATTCGCTCGGCTTTGCCATGCTGAAGAGGTGTCGGCCATTTCATCAAGTACTTCACATGCCTCTTGGTTAGAAAGTTTCATAAAGTTCCCTCCGGCCAGTTGGTTCACAATGCACTAATTCGTGGTGTTGATGCCCCGATAAAAGGTTTGTTGTATCATCGCCTCGGTCATGTCGTTATTAGGGCACTCCTTCACCATTGTTCTATATCTTTCCCATATTTCGTGCAAAGGTTCCGTTGGCATTTGCTTGAAAGCTAGAATCTCATCCCGAAGAGCCGCCATATGACTTGGAGAAAAGAACTTGGCTATAAATTTGTCCGCCAATTCATCCCATGTGGTGATAGAATGATTTGGAAGCCTTTCTAACCAATCCAACGCTTTACCCCGGTGAGAAAACGGGAAAAGCCTCAATCTCAACGCGTGCTCTGACACGTTTGTTTGTTTGCTGCCCCAGCATGTATCTACGAACCCCTTCAAGTGCTTGTATACATTTTGATTGGAGGCGCCCGTAAAATATCCTCGTTGCTCGAGCAGTGTTAACATGACATTTGTGATTTGAAAGTTCCCCGCCCGGATTCGGGGAGGAATAATGGCACTCGCGTACCCTTGATTTGGGAGAACTCTTGGGACTGCTCATGGCGTTGGCGGAGGAGGGTTTGGAATAGGATTGTTATCATTGGCCTGACGGCCTCTACGTGGAACTTGAGGTACGGGAACCTCATCATGATCAATATCTTCTACCTCCTCCCCTGCCATGGCATTGCGAACATGGTCATTAGCATTTAAAGCCATAGTACCTGAATGATCGACACAAACAAAATCAGTAAACAAGAAGGAAAGAGAAGCAAAACACAAAACTAACCAAACAGATAGTCAACACCGTAAGCTCCCCGGCAACGGCACAAAAAAGTTGATCGCTGCCAACTCGACGCTACACTAAGGTAGAAAGAGCGGGTCGCAATAGCTTTTACCCGAATAGTGGTTCGGGATCGAATTCCCAAAGGGAGCTAGTAGTGGAGTTGTATTATCTGTCTAGTCTAGAGGTGCGGTTGTGCTTCTAATGTTACTTCAAACATTTTTGGTTTTCTTTGATTCTTATAACTACTATTATAAACTAATGATTAAAACTAAATTATGCTACGAGAATATTGCTAAGTTATATTTAATATAGAGAAAGGCACTAGGGTCGTGGCATTGCCTAGGTGGCTAATTAATGGATAGATGCTACTAAGAATAGATTGACATATTTGGGGCTTATGCTATAACCGTTGCACAATTGTACCCACTCTCACACCTCTCGGTAGAGAGAATGATTTTGCCCAATTGACTCTCTCGAGACCAATTGAGTAGGCCAATTAGACCAAGCAACTAGGGTTCAAGTAGGGTAATTACTCTCTCGAGATTTAACCCGTTAATTGGGACTACCATTTCTCATGGGTCCATCCCAATTCCTTGTTGGGTCAATTTTGGGGTCATCGACTCTCTTTCTCAAGAAGAGTTAACCCACAAAGCTAGAATCAGTGTTTGCAACCACCAATCCTTAATTAAAACCTAAAATCAACCCAAATAACAAACACCCAATATAATCCTAACCTTAGATGGCTACACCCATCAATTACCCACACTAGGGTTGAGCCACAACCCTAGCTGATGGGTTTAGCTACTCATGCTAGGTACAAAAATTAAAGAAATAGATGAAGAAGTAAGCATATTAATTAATTGCTAGGAAGAAAATACAATAATGAAGAGCAAAAGTGCCAAAAATGGCTACAATATTCGGTCTCACGAGCTCAGCTGCGTTCAGAACATAAAACTTGACCTAAAAATGGAAAAAGGTCTTATTTATACTGGGCTGGAAAAACTGAACAAAAATACCCCTGCGGGGTCAGCGGGGACCACGCAAACATGACCGCGGCCGCACTGGCTCTTGAACTATTCGTTTCTGCTTCTCTGAAGTTGAGGACCGCGGACCGCGTGAAAATGGAGCGCGGCCGTGGTGGAAGTTGGCGCGGCCGCACAGAAATGAACGCGGGCCGCTTTGCTTGGAGTGGTCAAATTTTTGGCTCTCTGAATCTCTGCTCCGCGGACCGCGTAAAAGTGTAGCGCGGCCGCGGAGCCTGACCGTGGACCGCGTGGAAATGACCGTGGCCGCATAGCCTTCCCCTTGAATCTGTCATCCTCTGAACCTCCTAGTGCGGCCGTGTTCACAGTTGTGCGGTCCGCACTAGGTCCTCTTTTCCTCAACTTGCTTAGTCATTGACACGAGCAGGTTTCACTCCTTTTTGAGCCGATATTTGACATTCGTCGCTTTGTAGATCAAACCTGCAATCAAGTACAACTTGTGAGCATTTTGGGACTATTTTTTAGCAATTTTGAACCAAAGCATAGGCAAGTAGGGGCATAAAATACGTTAAGATCCTAACTTATCAACTGGTCAGCCCGAAAGACATGACAAGAAACTCATAGTGACCATATCTAGTCCTCAAAGCAGTCTTATGAATATCTGAATCCCTGATCTTCAACTGGTGATAACCCGAACAGAGATCAATCTTGGAAAACACCCTCGCTCCCTGAAGCTGGTCAAACAAATCATCTATGCGAGGCAGGGGATACTTGTTCTTCACTGTTAGTTTATTCAATTTCCTATAATCGATACACATTCTAATTGTGCCATCCTTCTTCTTCACAAACAGGACTGGTGCACCCCAAGGTGACACACTAGGCCGAATGAACCCCTTATCTAGGAGCTCCTAAAGCTGCTCCTTCAATTCTTTAAACTCCGCGGGTGCCATACGATATGGCGGAATAGAGATGGGCTGAGTGCCCGGCACCAGGTCAATACCAAAATCAATATCCCTGTCTGGCAACATGCCCGGCAGGTCTGCAGGAAATACATCCGGAAAATCCCTCACAACTGGAACAGAATCAATGCTAGGAGTCTCAGCTCCAACATCCCTCACAAACGCCAAATAGGAAAGACAACCCTTCCCAACCATACGCTGGGCCTTCACGAAGGAAATAACTCTACTAGGAACATAATCAGTCACACCACGCCACTCGATCCGCGGTACACCCGGCATAGCCAAGGTGACTGTCTTAGCATGACAGTCTAGAATAGCATGACACGGAGATAACCAATCCATGCCCAGAATAACGTCAAAGTCCAGCATGCTCAATAGCAATAGATGAACTCGGGTCTCCAGACCCCCAATAATCACAACACATGACCGGTACACACGGTCCACAACAACATTATCGCCCACCAGGGTAGACACATGAACAGGTAAAGAAAGAGACTCCCGGGGCATACCCAAATAACGTGCAAAATATGAAGACACATAAGAATAGGTGGAACCGGGATCAAATAATACTGAGGCGTCTCTGCGGCAGACTGAAACAATACCTGTAATGACAGCGTCTGAGGCAATGGCATCTGTCCTGCCCGGCATAGCATAAAAACGAGCCTGGCCACCGCCTGATCGACCTCCACCTCTGGGACGACCCCTGGTTGCCTGATCTCCACCCCTAGCTGGCTGGGCGGGTGATGATGTAACTGGAGCAGAGTCGAGGGCTGACCCCTCTGCTAATGCTGACTGCCACGAAGTCGAGGGCACTGCCTCCTCAAGTGACCAAACTCTCCGCACTCATAACAACTGCCCGGTGCTGGAGATGGGGACTGAAGGGAACCCCTCGCACCGGAGTGACTAGCAGATGCACTCGGTGTAGAAGAACCCTGAGCTGATGGGGCATGAGGTGAACTCTGAGCTGGGGGGCGCTGAGTGAAGACTGACCCTGCTGGGACCCATGATGACAACGGCCTGAAGATTCCCCACGATACTCTGGACGCGCCGTTTGAGCAGGCCTGAAAGAACGACCTCTACCATGCTGGAACTGGCCCCTCGAAGGAGCACCACTGTAACTGCCCGATCCACGAGGCCTCTTGGCCTCCCTCTCCTCTCTCTCTCTATGGCGAACTGACTCGATCTTACGAGCGATATCCACCACCTCCTCAAACGTAGCACCCAATACCCTCTCTCTAGTCATCAAAATACGGAGATGGTAATTATGTCCATCCACAAATCTCCTGATCCTCTCACGGTCTGACGGAACCATCCAAATAGTATGACAGGCCAACTGTGAAAACCTCATCTCGTACTGAGTCACTGTCATATCCCCCTGTGTCAACCACTTAAACTGCCTACGCAGCTCCTCTCTGCGGGACTGAGGTACATATTTCTCCAGAAAAAGAGCGGAGAACTGCTGCCAAGTCAGGATGCTGCACCGACAGGCCTATGCCTCTCAAAGTCCTCCCACCAAGTAAGAGCAGCCCCCATGAACTGAAAAGTAGTAAATGCCACACCACTCGACTCAAGGATCCCTGCCGTATGGAGCATACGCTGACACCTGTCAAGAAAACCCTGGGCATCCTCGACCTCAGCACCACTGAATGTCGGAGGCTGGAGCCTACCAAACCTCTCGAGACGATGCTGCTCATCGTCTGGCATAGCTGGAACCACGAAGCCCTGAGCTGGTACAACCTGCTGAGCTGGAGGTGCCTCTGGCATCTGTAGTCCCTGCACTACCTGCTCAGGTGTGCGAGCAGCGGGGGTCTGATTGCCTCCCCCAGCCTGTGAAGTAGCTGTTGCTGCTGCTGTGGTGGCTGAAACTGCCTGAGCCAGGCCAGTGCAAACTGATAATATCTGTGCTAAGGCCTCCTGAAGACCCGGAATCACGATAGGCGCAGCTGGTGCCTGAACAGGTGCTGCTGGTGTGTCCACAGCTGGAGCCTGATCCTGAGCTGGGGCAACTGGGGGATCAGCAGGTGCTGTCCCGGCTGCCCTGCCTCTGCCACGACCACGACCATGTCCACGGCCTCTGGTGGCCTCAGTAGGTGGTACTGGTGGTTGTCTGCCACGTCCGGTAGCTTGTGTCCTCACCATCTTTGAGAGAATAGAATGATAGAAGTTTAGTTCTCAGTTCAACAAAGCCGCACGACAAGAATTTCAAGAATGTGAAGTTTTCCTAAAGGTTCTGCAGCCTCCCGAGGATAAGTACAGACGTCTCCGTACCGATCCACGAGACTCTACCAACCGGCTTATGACTCGCGAGACCAAGTAACCTAGGCTCTGATACCAACTTGTCACGACCCCAACCCGGTCGTCATGGCTTCCAACACACTGCTAGGCAAGTCTGACCAATTTTATACCCTTAACCATTTTTATACAGTTCATGAATTAATTAACACAGATAAATCACTAAGTCATAATACTGAAACCCTTTAATAGAGTTAAATCATGTAGAATCCCAAATAACAATACTACTACACAGCCCGAAAAATCTGGTGTCACAAGTCTGAGCCTCTAATACATGAGTGTCAACCTACTACATATCGTTCTAGAGAAATGCGTAAATGAAACAATAAGATAGAAGGGAAGATCAGGACTGTGGACGTCATGCAGCTACCTCGATACTCCTGGATATGCTACTCGGCATAGAAGTTGATGTTATAAACGTCAATACCACACAAGAGGGGGGTGATTTGTGTGGTACCTAATTTTCGCGTTAGAAGAACCTGGTTCTTCTAAGTGTTCTAACTACAGCAGTTTGCGGAATAATAAATACTGATAGTAAAGTGCACAGAGATTTTTACGTGGAAAACACCTGGCTCAAAAGGTGAAAAAACCACGACCTACTACTCAGTAGGATTTTCCCAAACTCCACTAAAATCACTGAGCCAAAAACTGCATTTACATAACTCTTTGTAAACCTAAGGATTAACTCTAATCCCAGTGTAGCACACAGCCTCAACTGTTGCGACACTTTCAAGTTAACTCTAACTTGAATATTCAGAGTACCTAATACAATTGCTTCTAAGAAAGCTGAAAGGTACAATATAAAAACCTACTACAATTGAACTAGACTTAGAATAAACACAATGATGAAACTGGTTCTTCTATCTTAGTTCATGTAGCTTCAGACGTGCACACTTGTATCTCGCATATGTTGCTTGCAAATCAAACTTGATCTTTTTGCTCTCAAATATGCTTAACTTCTGCTTATGTGCATACACCTGTAAAAGAGAACAATCGTTATATTTATAGAGTTAGTAATCAGAGTTTGATAAGAACTTGAATTGTGGATCCTTTGACAATTCGAGTCCAAGAACAACTCTAACTCCTAATCCATATTCTTGATCCGGATGTAATTCTCTTTTCATAAGGAGACTTCAACTCCTTATCCTATATGCAATCTTTTCGATCAGTTCAGAAGATATTCATCAAGATATTGCTGCTTGATCTCAAGGAATTATCTTCTTCACGTGCATCTCATGTGTATGGGCCATAACAACTGTGTCTCCTTAGATGAACCTGGTCCTTCACTGAGTTCGTTTGTCATTCTTCAAAACGTTAACTGATCTTGGGCCAACAAATTCCCCCTTTTTGATGATGACAAACTCTGTGCTTTTACTGATTATAGAACCTGTGGAACTCAGCTAAAATATCATCACTCGAAAATTTTTACTTATCATTAAGGGCCAGATTTAATTAGGTCATAAACATCACTGTTCAGAAAATAGACACAAAAATATCATCACTCGAAAATTTTTACTTATCATTAAGGGCCAGATTTAATTAGGTCATAAACATCACTGTTCAGAAAATAGACACAAAAGCACAATATCTTCCCCCTTTTGGCATCATCGAAAAGTTGCATAAATATGTGAATCCCAGAATATTAATCATTACTCATGGCCACTGGGGCAACTGCAAGTGAAAGCATGCTTTAGATAATCAAAAATCAACTTGACAAAAAATAACTATTAAGAGCAGAATCATCACAAAACAAGAGAAATGCAAATTGTCATTGATAAGGCATTGCTTCTACAGTACAGTCCACAAAAAGAAAGAACAAAAACTACCAACCATGAGCAAAAACAAGAAAAATCCATAATCTGGGTCACTGGGGGTAACTGAAATGGTTCGGAACTAGGACAAAGATTGCTAAGGCTTAGAAGAACTGGAGGGTTGGGATTGGAGTAGGTTGAGCATTGTTTGTAGCATCCCTTCACTCTTTTCCTTTTCTTTTGCAAGTTCTGCCTTCAGCCCATTCCTTTCTTCTTCCAATTCAGCTACTCGAGCCTGAAGCCTAGCAATCTCAGCATCTTTGGTCCCACATTCTTGCATCAAAGCTCTAACTTTGCTATTCACTGGAGTTTTTACGGATGAACCAGGTTCAACAGGGGCAACACTTAGCATATAATCACAGGCCTGGAGAGTCTTGATTCCAAAGTGCTCCTTACTGGAGGCATTTTCCCACTTCTTCAAAGGGACGTTCATCCTGTCCAGTATAGTTGTCAAAATGAATCCATAAGGAGTAGCATGAGCCTTNCAATAAGATGAGGCTCGTGGCACTCTGAAATGCAACTAGGGGATGTCGTACCCTATGTTTGCAACAAGAAGTAAGACAACTAGGGGATGTAGTACCCTGTGTTGGAAATAAGATGAGGCTCGTGGCACTCTGAAATGCTACTAGGGGATGTCGTACCCTATGTAGAAAATAAGTGCAACCAGGGGATGTAGTACCCTGTGTTGGCAATAAGATGAGGCTCGTGACACTCTGAAATGCAACTAGGGGATGTCGTACCCTATGTTTGCAACAAAAAGTAAGGCAACCAGGGGATGTAGTACCCTGTGTTGGAGATAGGGTATTGATTACATATAATGAAACTAAAAATGGCATGTTTACATGTATGTTAGAAAAAATCAAGGATTTGAGAACTTCACTTGGTGGTGTTCGTGTTTTCACAAACTATTTCTTTTGTTCTGTTATTGTTCTGAACAAAGAAAGATTCATTAGTTTTAAAATGGTGGTCGGTTTGTGGCCTTGATTATTTCAGTCCCTTGACTCAGCTCATCTTCTTCAATGACTTCAACTGCAACTAGTTATTTCCTGAATACCAACTGCATTTCTGATTCTGGAGAACCTTTAGCTTTTCCAAACTTTGCCATGACGGTACTTAACCTTTTTCAACTTTATTTGCCTTTGTGGCATTTCACTTTTGACTTCTTTCAAAGTTTTTCATTTCAAAGCATCGGCCAATCATGGACAGTCGGGGTCGACTTGATGCATTTGTCGAGGCTGGGCGCCTTTTGAATATATCAGCTCGCTTCAAACGAGAACCCTGTAAATCGGTCTTGCCATCTTTTCTTTGCCTTATTTTTTGAACAAAGTTAGACCGAAAGGAATTCAAAAAAAAACAAAAAAACAAACAAACAATACAATAGAGAATGAGTTTAGAACAAGAGGTGTCCCTTTCAGAGAACAGAAATACGGACTTATATGGGAGTACATGCAGACTTCAATAAACATGACATGCCTTTTGGACTAGATGCCCGATCTGTATAGACCGTCCGATTCTCAAAAACTCATCACAAATTTTGACTTGAAACTGCGAAACCTTGCTCATGATTGTGTCAATTCCATGGTTATGTGAATCCTCTTTTCGATCAACAGTGCCCTTTGTGGGTTTTCACTAGCTGATCTCTCTCATTTCTCTTCTCGCCATCGTCTTATAGTGCCCTTTGCGAGTTTTCACTAATAAGACTCTCTCATTTTTATTTTCTCTACTTACCATCGCCTTACGGTGCCCGAAGGTTTTCACCAATAAGACTCTCTCATTTTATTTCTCTCATTTTGATTGTATCAGATCCAAACGATTGTATCCTCTAATTTTATAAACATTCTCGCTGATTGATCGGAAGGACTTGAAAGGATTTGGGTAAAAAGAATTTGGATTGAATTACAACTTTGGAACCTTTCAGGTAAAACCATTGCCGAAACATTATAATATCTACCCAGTTTCACTTTTTGGGGAATTTGGATTTTTATTTTAGTGTGACTGAACCTCAGAGAAAGGCTGCCTACGTATCCTTTCGGAATCAAGTCGAACGTAGTTCAGGGAAACTCTATTTTTGATTTTCTTTGTTTTTTTTCATTTTTGTTTTTTTTTCTATTTTTGTT
>NW_017673525.1:37754-38143 GCF_001879085.1 Nicotiana attenuata
GTTTTCTTTTGCTCTTTTTTTTTCCTTTCTTTTTTTTTTTGTTTTTTTTTTTGTTTTTTTTTTTTTTTGTTTTTGTTTTTTTTTTCTTTTCTTTGTCATTTCATAATAACTTCCAGGTTCCAAAGAGGGTAATCAAAGATAGGGAACCGGCTTAAAGGGTTTGCAAAAAAGGTTAATGGTGTTTGGGTAGTGAGAAAGAAAGCCTTCGTCATCCCAATTAGAGAATGTTAACACCGAGTAGCGAGTCAAACATAGTACCTTCTGACTGCATCTGATTTGACTGTTGTCTCGGGGACGTTTCCTTTTATGCCTCCCCAATACAACGGACCTATGCAATACTCTTGTTACAATGTATAGACCTTTGAAATTTGGAGCAAATTTTTCCTTAG
>NW_017673525.1:40918-87334 GCF_001879085.1 Nicotiana attenuata
AGGAGCGGGATGGTTTTGTTGCTTCGGGATGTTCTGTGGCGGTGTAGGGTTCTGAGCATTTGGGAAATTGATATCTGGAGTAGTGAGGGAAAATGACAGATTTGCCAGATTCCGAACCTGATCAAGTTCTTCTTGAAATTTCACCAGCTTTTGTTCCAGTTGGGATGCATTTTCCTTGGGAACCAGAGTACCATGACCGTGAGTGACCTCTACCCGTTCAGTTGAGTTCTCCTTTCTGGTGTTGTTCAAATCTTCCATGTTTCCTTTGTTCTTGTTTTTGACAGGACTAGGAGGAGGAGTGGGTGGAGGGCCCCTGGATCTCGTGAGATAGGATGATGTTGCCAGAGTTCACAAACTAACCCTTGGGGAGGGGAAATAACAAACAAAAGCAAAAACAAAAGGTAACAAGTTAGTAAGGATCATGAAAAAAAAATGTTGCAATATTTAAACACATAGTGCGGAATGTAAAACTTGTCCTAATTTGGGGACCTCTTTGTGCCCGAGGTAGGCATAGCGACATGTTTATTTGGAGAACTTGGAATGCTAAATGCCTCATTTTATGGATAAAAAGTAGGCGAATTTCGAATCGACACTAAATAACGGGAAATAAAAGTCACTAGCGGACATTGGCCTTATTACATTTTATAAAGCAAAATGAAAACTCCTATCTATTTGGTCCTAGAAGGACCTTCCCCAGATTCAGCATCCCTGGCTCCATCGAACAGCTTCCCTAAGTCGCGCAGTCCCAGTAGTCTAGATGTCCGCCCTCGTTTCCTTCAGCATTTCGGCAGTCTTCGACCCGCTTAAGAAATTTCCTCTCCAACTCCACTATACCTCGCTCCAAACATCCCAGTCGCTTGGTGGCGCTGACAGCCATATCCTTCCACTCCTCAATTAGTTTCTGATTGGCTTCCTGTATCTCACGGTGCTGGCTTTAGCATTCCCGGATCGTCTTGCTTAGTTGGTTATATTTGACCTGTGCCTCGGCCTTTTCATCTATGATCCTGTGACCTCGAACATATCTGGGCTGGCCCAGACCATTATGATTATCCTCCAACCAGCCTGAATACTAGGGAGCACAACTGGCGTGGTATCTATCTGGTTCGATGGTATCCCTTCCCATGACGACCTTGCAGTGCCACATATGCTGAGCTTGGCACTTGTAAGGACTATCATCAGCCTGGAAGTCAGCCCGAAAATGACTCATCTTGTCGACCCTGGGTACAACCTGCTTCCTACCAGCTTGCCTCATAACCCGGTGATGTTATAAACGTCAATACCACACAAGAGGGGGGGTGATTTGTGTGGTACCTAATTTTCGCGTTAGAAGAACCTGGTTCTTCTAAGTATTCTAACTACAGCAGTTTGCGGAATAATAAATACTGAAAGTAAAGCGCACAGAGATTTTTACGTGGAAAACACCTGGCTCAAAAGGTGAAAAAACCACGACCTACTACTCAGTAGGATTTTCCCAAACTCCACTAAAATCACTGAGCCAAAAACTGCATTTACAAAACTCTTTGTAAACCTAAGGATTAACTCTAATCCCAGTGTAGCACACAGCCTCAACTGTTGCAACACTTTCAAGTTAACTCTAACTTGAATACTCAGAGTACCTAATACAATTGCTTCTAAGAAAGCTGAAAGGTACAATATGAATACCTACTACAATTGAACTAGACTTAGAATAAACACAATGATGAAACTGGTTCTTCTATCTTAGTTCATGTAGCTTCAGACGTGCACACTTGTATCTCGCATATGTTGCTTGCAAATCAGACTTGATCTTTTTGCTCTCAAATATGCTTAACTTCTGCTTATGTGCATACACCTGTAAAAGAGAACAATCGTTATATTTATAGAGTTAGTAATCAGAGTTTGATAAGAACTTGAATTGTGGATCCTTTGACAATTCGAGTCCAAGAACAACTCTAACTCCTAATCCATATTCTTGATCCGGATGTAATTCTCTTTTCATAAGGAGACTTCAACTCCTTATCCTATATGCAATCTTTTCGATCAGTTCAGAAGATATTCATCAAGATATTGCTGCTTGATCTCAAGGACTTATCTTCTTCACGTGCATCTCATGTGTATGGGCCATAACAACTGTGTCTCCTTAGATGAACCTGGTCCTTCGCTGAGTTCGTTTGTCATTCTTCAAAACTTCAACTGATCTTGGGCCAACAGAAGTCCTCACTCAGCCTCGGATGTACCTGGATCTGCACGCAAGGTGCAGGGAGTAATGTGAGTACTCCGACCCAGTGAGTAATAAACATAAATAAAGGCCGAGAATAAGAAATCCTGAATAGGCACAAAGCAATATATAAATGCAGCAAGTTAAACCAAGTAATATAAAGTTCGTAAACCAATGAAATAGTTAAGGAAAATCCTACAACAGATAAGTAAGTAAATAACAGCCAAATATGAAATGCAACACATAGTCTGGTACTCTCTACTACCCGCTGCGGCGTGCAGCCCGCTCCATTTATTTATCGTCAAGGGCGCTTACTGGGGGTGTGCAGACTCCGGGATGGGCCCCTTACGGCCCAAGCGCAATAATAAGCCATCTCGTGGCATCAACTAGTCCCTCGGCCTCGTATCAATATCAATACAATACCGCTGCGGCGCGCAGCCCGATCCCATACTCAATCCAGAATCATATAAGCCCCTCGGGCACAGTAATATAGAAATATTCAGCCCAAACTTCATTAAAAATATTAATTAAGTTTCAAGTTTGAGAAAAGGTGGCTGAGTTTGCAAAATAGTATTAGTTTGTAGAACTGAGTTCAATAGTATGTAAAAATGGTAAGAAACCAGTAATAGCAATCCCTGAAGGATTCAATCAGTTGGCACGAAGCCCAAATATAGCAAGCAGCTCAACTTATAATGATGATAAGTAAATTTCAATCAAATACGCAGTATATTCATCTATCGGGATGGACCAAGTCACAATCCCCGACGGTGCTCTACCCCACGCTCGCTATCCGGCGTGCAAGTCACCTCAATATAGCACTACGATGTGAAAACCCGGGGTTTCAAACCCTCAGGACACCATTTACATCTATTACTCACCTCAAGCGGGCCAAAATCCTAGCTCTCTGTGCCCTTGCCTCGCAAATCGGCCTCCTCGCGCGTCGAATCTGGCCAAAACCACAACGAATACGTCAGCATAGGTTAAGGGAACATAAACCAATCGAAAAGAATCGAAAAATAGCAAAAATCTCGAAATTAGCAAAACCCGAGCCCCGGGCCCACTTCTCGAAACTCAGAAATTTTCACATCAGCGGGTTCCTTATCTCGCCACGAGTCCATACATACCAAGAACACCCAAATCCGAGCTTAAATGACCCATCAAAACCCAATTTGAAATAGCAAAACTCAAGCCCTAGTTCTTCCCCTTTTTGCTAAGTTTTCATGAATTTCTTGGTTGATTCTACAATTAAATCACGTTTTTAGATCATAGGACTCACCTCCAATCAATCCCAGTCGAAACCCTCTTCAATTCCTGTCCAAACGCTCTCAAGGTTGCTCAACAATGGTGGAAAAATGACTTAGCTCGCGGATGAAATATTATTAAAAACCCTTCTGCCCAGCTGATATTTACTCTATGCGAAAGTGAGGGCCCACTCGCGTTCGCGATGAACAACTTTTCCACTGGCCAATTTACCCTTTGCGAACGCATGTCCAACACGCGAACGCGAAGCCCTGGATCCCTAAACCTACGCGAACACGAGGCTCCTCATGCGAACGCGATGCATAATTTCCTAACCTTCCGCGATCGCGAGGTCTCAAATGCGAACGCGAAGGCCTAAATCCTGGCCCTCGAATTTCCTTCAATGCGTTCGCGACTCACCCTACGCGAACGCGATGGGTTAATTTCTGCAACACTGAACTCCAAAAATCTGCAACTCCAAAACTTCAAAAATGGTCCGATTGACCATCCGAAACTTACCCGAGGCCCCCGGGACCTCAACCAAAAGCACCAACACATCCTAAAACATCACCCAAACTTGTTCCAATGATAAAAACACCTCAAACAACACTAAAACCATCATTTCTCATCAAATTCAAGCCTAAGTTCTTCAAAAACTTCCGAAATACGCATTCGATCAAAAACCCAACCAAATCACCTCCGAATGACCTGAAATTTTGCACACACATCCCAAATCACATAACGAAGCTACAGCAACTCTCGAATTCCATTCCGACCCTCGGATCAAAATCTCACCTATCAACCGGAATTCGCCAAAATACTAACTTTGCCAATTCAAGCCTAATTCTACACCGGACCTCCAAAAACACTTCCGATCATACTCCTAAGTCACAAATCATCCCCCGAAGCTAACCAAACCATCGAAAATCATATCTGAGCCCTCTAACACATAGGTCAACATTCGGTTGACTTTTCCAAAGCAAACCTTCCTTAAAGAGACTAAGTGTCTCATTTCCTAAAACCAATCCAAATCAACTCGTTCACACAAGACTCTTATAATGAAGCATAAAGAAGCAGAAAATGGGGAAAATAGGGCGGTAACTCATGTGACGACGGGTCGGGTCGTCACAATCCTAAATGATCCTGACCTTGTCCAAGGCATCCTGAACCAGATCCGTACCCAAAAACCGAGCCTCCCCCGGCTCAAACCATCCAACCGGAGACCGACACCGCCTACCATATAAGGCCTCATAAGGAGCCATCTGGATACTCGACTGGTAGTTATTGTTGTAGGCGAACTTCGCTAAAGGCAAAAATGATCCCACGAGCCTCCAAAGTCAATAACACAAGCTCGGAGCATATCCTCCAAAATCTGAATAGTCCGCTCGGACTGCTCGTCCGTCTGGGGATGAAATGATGTGCTCAACTCAACCCGTGTGCCCAACCCTCGCTGAACTGCTCTCCAGAAACGCGAGGTAAACTGCGTACCTCGGTCCGAAATGATAGACACGGGCACACCATGAAGGCGAACAATCTCCCGGATCTCAGGTAACCTCTCAGAAGAATAGGAGACCGCCACAGGAATGAAATGTGCTGACTTGGTCAGCCTATCCACAATGACCCACACTGCATTGAACTTCTTCCGAGTCTGCGAAAGTCCAGTAACGAAGTCCATAGTGATCCGCTCCCACTTCCACTCGGGAAGCTCAATCCTCTGAAATGAACCACCGGTCCTCTGATGCTCGTACTTGACCTGCTGATAATTCAAATACCGAGCCACATATGCAACGATATCCTTCTTCATTCTCCGCCACCAATAATGTTGCCGCAAATCCTGATACATCTTCGCGGCGCCCGGATGAATATGGTACCAGGAGCTATGGGCCTCCTCTAAAATCAACTCTCGAAGACCATCCATTGGGCATACAGACTCGGCCCTGTAATCTGAAAACTCCATCATCACCTATGGTAACCTGCTTGGCACCTCCGTGCTGCACCGTGTCTCTAAGGACACACAAATGGGGATCATCAAACTGCCGATCTCGGATACGCTCAAATAATGAAGAACGAGCGACTGTGCAAGCTAACACACGGCTGGGCTCAGAAATATCCAACCTCACGAACTGATTGGCCAAAGCCTGAACATCCAAAGCAAGCGGTTTCTCACTGACCGGAATATAAGCTAAACTGCCAATGCTGGCTGACTTCCTACTTAGAGCATCGGCCACCACATTGGCCTTCCCCGGATGATATAAGATGGTGATATCATAGTCCTTCAACAACTCCAACCACCTCCTCTGTCTCAAATTCAACTCCTTTTGCTTGAACAAATACTGGAGACTCTTGTGATCCGTGAACACCTCACATGCCACGCCATACAGATAATGCCTCAAGATCTTCAACGCGTGGACAATGGCTGCTAACTCCAAATCATGAACCAGATAGTTCTTCTCATGAATCTTCAACTGCCGCGAAGCATAGGCAGTGACCTTGCCATCCTGCATCAATATTGCACCAAGTCCAATACGAGAAGCATCACAATAAACTGTATAAGGCCCTGAACCTGTGGGCAAAACCAACACCGGTGCTATAGTTAGCTGTCTTGAGCTTCTGAAAGCTCGCCTCACACTCATCCGACCATCTAAACTGGGCACCCTTCTGGGTCAACCTGGTCATCGGGGCTGCAATAGATGAAAACTCTTCCACGAACCGACGATAGTAGCCTGCCAATCCCAAGAAACTCTGAATCTCTGTAGCTGATGCTGGTCTAGGCCAATTCTTTGACTGCCTCAATCTTCTTCGGATCCACCTGAATACCCTCTGCTGATACAACATGACCCAGAAATGCAACCGAACTCAACCAACATTCACACTTAGAGAACTTAGCATATAACTGACTATCCCTTAGAGTCTGAAGAACCACTCTAAGGTGTTGCTCGTGCTCCTCCTGGCTGCCGGAATATATCAATATATCATCAATGAAGACTATCACGAACGAATCCAAATAAGTCCTGAACACTCAGTTCATCAAATCCATAAAAGCTGCTGGGGCATTTGTCAACCCCGAATGACATCACCAAGAACTCATAATGCCTGTACCGAGTGCGGAAAGCTGTCTTAGGGACATCGGATGCCCTAATCCTCAACTGATGGTAGTCAGATCTCAAGTCAATCTTTGAAAATACCTTGGCACCCTGAAGCTGATCGAACAAATCATTAATCCTCGGCAGCGGATACTTATTCTTGATTGTAACCTTGTTCAATTGTCGGTAATCAATACACATTCTCATTGACCCATCCTTCTTTTTAACAAACAACACCGGCGCACCCCAAGGTGAAACACTGGGTCTAATGAAACCCTTCTCAAGCAAGTCTTGCAACTGCTCCTTTAACTCTTTCAACTCAGGCGGGGCCATGCGATACGGCGGGATAGAAATGGCTGAGTGCCCGGAGCCAAATCAATGCAAAAGTCAATATCCCTGTCAGGTGGCATACCCAACATGTGTGAAGGAAATACCTCCAGAAACTCACGAACAACGGGCACAGAATCAATAGAGGGAACCTCAGCACTAGAATCATGAACATATGCCAAATAGGTCAAACACTCCTTCTCGACCATACGGCGAGCCTTCACATACGAGATAACACTGCAGGTAGAATGACCAGGAGTCCCTCTCCACTCTAAACGAGGCAAACTCGGTAAGGCTAAGGTCACAGTGTTGGCATGACAGTCCAAGATAGCATGGTAAGGTGATAACCAGTCCATCCCTAATATAACATTGAAATCAACCATGTCCAGAAGCAACAAATCTACACGGGTCTCAAGACCCCCAATCACCACAATACAAGAACGATGGACTCGATCTACCACAATAGAATCACCCACCGGTGTAGACACATAAACAGGAGCACTCAAAGAATCACTAGGCATGACCAGATATGGTGCAAAGTAAGATAACACATACGAGTACGTAGAACCTGGATCAAATAACACTGAAGCATCTCTATCAAAAACCAGAACAGTACCTGTGATAACTGCATCGGAAGCCTCAGCCTCAGGTCTGGCTGGAAGAGCATGACATCTGGGCTGGGCCCCACCACTCTGATCTACCTATCTGGGACGGCCTGCAGCTGGCTGGCCTCCGTCTCTAGCGGTCTGAGCTCCACCTCTAGCACCTCTACCTCCACCTCTACCCCCACCTCTAGCTGGCTGGGCGGCCTGTGGAACACTTGGTGCCTGAACCACAGCATGGGAACCCTGATGCGGAGAACTGCTCGAAGCTCGAGGGCAATACCTAGCAATGTGCCTCGTGTCGGCACAAGTAAAACAAGCCCTCGGCTGCTGGGGCTGACGACCCTGGAAACTCTGAAGCGGTGGTGCACTGATAGGAGTTGGTGGTGCACTGTAGGACTGCTGATCAGAATACTGCATCTGAGGACCACGGCCACCTGAAGCACCGTGAGAAACCTCGAGTGCTGACTGAAAAGGCCTAGGAGGATGGCCTCTATCATACGAATCCCTGCCTCCAAACGAGGCACCACTGAATCTGCCTGACTGACGGGGTCTCTTGTCTGCCCTGTGACCACCCCCCTATGATAAAACCATCTCAACTCTCCGGGCCACATTAGCCGCCTCATGGAAGGATATCTCACTCCCAACCTCTCTAGCCATCTGAAGACGAATCGGCTGAATGAGTCCATCAATGAATCGTCTCACTCTTTCCCTCTCAGTGGGAAGTATGATAAGAGCATGGCGAGCCAAATCAATAAATCTGGTCTCATACTGGGTGACAGTCATGGATCCCTGCTGGAGGCGCTCGAACTGCCTCCGATAGGCCTCTCGTTGTGTAATAGGGAGAAACTTCTCCAGAAATAGCTGTGTGAACTGCTCCCGGGTCAAGGCTGGCGATCCTGCTGGTCTAGCTAAGCAATAATCCCTCCACCAAGTCTTGGCGGATTCAGACAAGCGAAATGTGGCAAAATCGACCCCGTTGGTCTCAACTATCCCCATGTTCCGAAGAACCTCGTGACAGCTGTCTAGATAATCCTGGGGATCCTCAGTAGATACACCGCTGAAAGTAGTAGTGAAGAGCTTGGTGAACCTGTCCAATCTAGCATCGGCAGACATGGCTGCACCATCGCCGGTCTAAGCTACCACACCCGGCTGAACCGCTCCAACTGGCTGAGTCGCTGGAGTCTGAAACTTGGGAGCTACCTGCTCCGGAGTGCGAGTAGCAGGAGTCTGGGCTCCTCCTCCAACCTGAGAGACGGCTGGTGCTACAGGAAGTAGACCTGCTCGGGTGACACTCTCCATAAGGCCCACTAGACGGGCCAGAGTATCCTGAAAAACCGGGGTAGCAATAAACCCCTCTAGGATCTGAACCGGGCCCATCAGAACCGCTGGGGCCGGAACCTCATCCTCAAAATCAACCTGAGGCTCCGCTGCTGGTGCTGCTGCTCTGGACTGAGCTCTACCCCTGCCTCGGCCTCTAGCACGGCCTCGGCGTCGCCCTCTGCCCCTCGTGGGAGCTACTGCTGGGGGCTCGGGATGCTGATCGATAGATGAGGAAGCGCATGTTCTCGCCATCTGCGAAAGAACAAAGTAGAAGTTCAATTATCATTGAGAAACCAAACCGCACGACAAGAAAGAATAATTGTGAAGTTTTCCTAACTCGGTAGCCTCTAGGGATAAATACAGACGTCTCTGTACCGATCCCTCAGACTCTACTAAGCTTGTCCGTGAATTGTGAGACCTATGTAACCTAGAGCTCTGATACCAACTTGTCACTGACCCGGATTTCCCACCCTCGGGGGTCGTGATGGCGCCTACTCGTAGAAGCTAGGCAAGCCACAAAATGCAGAAATCTCAATTCATTTATTTTAATCCTTTTTAACAACTTAAAATAAATAGGCGATCAACATTAAAATAATTGCAGAAGATGAAATCAAGCGGAAGACTTAGACTAATATAATACCAAAATAAATGTGAAAATGCCAACATGTGCCTCTACCCAGAAACCGGTGCCACAATATTCACGGACTGTCTATGAATACTACATACAGATGTCTGAAGAAAAGAAATACAGTCTGCCTTGGATACAAATGAAAACAGAACATATAAGTAGATAGAAGAGACGCTGGCCTGCGGACGCCTGCAGGACTACCTCGGGATCTCTGGACTGAAGGCTGGCTCCCCAAGTGCTACTGCCCAAATGCTGCTCCGGTATCTGCACATAGTGCAGAGTGTAGTATCAGCACAACAGACCCCATGTGCTGGTAAGTGTCTGGCCTAACCCCGGCGAGGTAGTGACGAGGCTAGGACCAGACTCCAGATACACCTGTGCAGTTATATATATATATATATATATATATATATATATATATACAGCAGAAAAATAAACTAGAACAAACAATTAAAGCTGGAAAGGGGAAACATGATTCGGGGAATAACATATAAAACAGAATCTCAAGAGAATTATCAGGAAAACCAAAATTCAACTTCTAACAAGGGTAAGGAAAACAAAGGCAGATTTCACTCTCGGTTCACATCTCGTTGCAGGCGTGCAACCCGATCCCATTTCTCATATCTTGTAGTAGGCGTACCACCCGCTCCCGTTTCATTATATTTCGTGGTAGGCGTACCAGCCGCTCCCATTTCATTATATCTTGTGGTAGGCGTACCACCCGATCCCATTTCATTATATCTCGTGGTAGGCGTACCACCCGCTCCCATTTTATTATATCTTGTCGTACGTGTACCACCCGATCCCATTTCATTATATCTCGTGGTAGGCGTACCACCCGCTCCCATTTACAAGCCAACACAAAATCACAAGGAATCCCAGCAAGGGAACAAAAGCAATATAATAACTTCCCGGCAAGGGAACAACAATATCAAGACAAACATCCCGGCAAGGGAGAGTTAGTTATAACCAATCCTAACTCAACTCCTACTCAGCTCAATTAGTACCAACACTCAATCGTAAATAAAATCCATGAAAATAAACTAAATCTTTGCTCAATATCGAGAATCATCAATAAAAGCATCCGTAGCAACATTTAGGAACACAACATCTATCAATTCAGGACTCACGGCCATGCTCGACACCAACGTATAGATACTCGTCATCATGCCTATACGTCGTACTCAACAAGAAGCAATTAGAAAATAGTACACAACTCCTAATCCCTCAAGCTAAGGTTAGACCAGACACTTACCTCGAACTTCCGCGGCCAATTCAATCCTCAAATACCGCCTTTCCCTTCCAATTTGGCTCCAACACAATCGTATCTATACATAATTGACTTAATAAAATCAATAAATGCTAAACAATCCAATTCCAATGCGTAATTATAGCTTTTTAATCATTCTTCCCAAAAACCCAAAAATTGACCCCGGACCCGCTTGGCCGAAACACGAGGTTCGGACCAAAATCCAATCACCCATTCACCCACGAGCCCGAATATATAATTTATTCCAAAATTTGACCCCAAAACGAGGTATAAATCTTAAATATATAAAAATCCCTAACTCTACCCAAATCCCTAATTTCTACCCTTAATCACATGTTTTAGGCCTAGAAATCTAGTGGGTGTTGATAAAATGAAAGAAAACAAGTTAAAGATTACTTACCCAAGAGATTATGGTGAGGAAATGTTTCAAAAATCGCCTAAGAGCTTTGGAGAAGAAGAGGTTTTTGAAAGTTTATGAAAATCCCGTAAGTGTTCTGTTTTTGAGACTTAAAAATAACTGGGCGAAATTACCCTTCGCGTTCGCGATGAGTCAGGCCTGAAGACCTTCGCGTTCGCGACATTGGCCTCGTGTTCGCGGAGCTTTAGCCCCTCGAGCCCTCGCGTTCGCGGGCCATTGGCCGCGTTCGCATCGAATAAATGAGAACTCCCACCCCAGGCCCATTGCCTTACGCGTTAGCGAGTACCTGGACGCATTTGCGAAGGGTACTCCCCCCTCAGCCTCGCGTTCGCGTCTCAGGCTTCGCGTTCGCGAAGAAGAAAACTGGCACTTGGGATTTCTGCCTTACGCGTTCGCGAGCGGGACCACGCGGACGCGAAGAACAAATTCCCTGTGCACTGAACAGCAAAATCTGCAACATTTGTTAAGTTCAAAAACCTTCCGAAATACACCCGAGCCCTCGGGGCTCCTAACCAAACATACACACTAACTCAATGACATCATACGAACTTATCCGTGCGATAAAATCGACATAATAACCTCAAAACAACGAATTAAGCCTCAAAATCAAAGAATTTTTCTCAAACTTCCTAAAACATCAACTTTTGCAATTTAGGTCCGAATCACGTCAAATGACATCCGTTTTTCACCAAATTCCACAGAAACGTCTTAAATCATATATAAGACTTGTACCAGGTGCCGGAACCAAAATACGGGCCCGATACCATCATGTTCTAATCAAATTTCATTTCACAATACTTTAAACAATTTCAGAAAACAATTTTCTTCAAAAATTCATTTCTCGGGCTTGGGACCTCGGAATTCGATTCTGGGCGTGCCCAAGTCCCGTATTTTCCTACGGACCCTCCGGGACCGTCAATTCACGGGTCCGGGTCCGTTTACCCAAAACGTTGACCGAAGTCAAATTAATTCATTTATTTGCCAAATTTTATCATTTTTCATAGATTTTCATATTTAAGCTTTCCGGCTACACGCCCGGACTGCGCACGCAAATCGAGCTGACTCTAAATGAGGTTTTCAAGGCCTCGGAAACACAGAATTTGATTTAAAAGCAAGTGATGACCTTTTGGGTCATCACAAGAAGAGCCCACGACATAACATTTCAGGAAACTCCCGAAGAAGTTCAGGTACATGAAAATAAAGAAAGTGATGAGATCTCAACAAGTTATGTCGCTTGCGAACCGATATGATGATCGTCGATGATATATTTGATACAATATAGTGCACAATAGTGTAAAAGATTGTGAGGATCGGACCTGTAGTCCATGCACCTGGAGATGTCATGCCATTTAAATGCAAGGCATCACCTATATGACTCATTTGATTAAGTCTATATGAAGATCCCTGAGGGATTTAAAATGCTTGAAGCATATAATTCAAAGTCTCAGAAAATGTAATCGATCAAATTATAAAGATCTTTGTACGGTTTAAAGCAATCTTGGCGTGTGTGGTATTTTCGCCTCAGTAAATATTTGCTGAAAGAAAGTTACATATATGATGTTATTTGTCCATGTATTCAGAATTTGATATACTTGCTGTTTATGTTGAAGATATAAATCTTGTTGGAACTCCAGAAGAGCTCCAAAAGGCAATTGAATATCTTAAGAAAGAATTTGAGATGAAAGATCTTGAAAAGACAAAACTTTGTCTTGGTCTGTAAATTGAACATTTAGCGGACAGGATCTTTATCCATCAATCTGCCTATACAGAAAGGGTCTTAAAACGCTTTTACGTGGACAAAGCGCACCCATTGAGTACACCAATGATTGTTCGATCACTTGAAGTGGATAAGGATTTGTTCCGACCTCCAAAAGAGGATGAGGAACTCCAAGATTGGAATGCGGAGACTCGAATATATGAAACAAGGTTATCTTGCTAATGCTACAAGGCCTGACATAGCATTTTCTGTTAATTTACTAGAAAGATATAGTTCTTCTCCTACACGGATTAAGGATCCGTTCTTACCTCCAGAAGAGGGTGATGAACTCATTGGTCCGGATATACCCAAGTCTCTGCACTCAGGTTTTTTCCCACTGGGTTTTTCTTGGTAAGGTTTTTAATGAGGCAGCTTGCAATGTATATTATTAGTGTACTCTTTTTCCTTGACTAGGATTTTTTCCCACGGAGTTTTTCGTAGTAAGGTTTTAACGAGGCACGTAATAATAAACATCCAAGGGGGAGTGTTATGAAAATATTACTGTGGATGTCCATTTATTACTCCGTTGTTGATAATCTTCCTGAAGAATATTATCCATTTAGTACTCCATTGAAGTTTATCTATAAGCAACTGATGCAGGCAGGTTGCAAGCAACTCAATGAAATGACTTGCAACAGCTTCTTGGTCTGATGAGATTAATTTAAATCGATCTGAAATATTGGTGGATAATATTCTCTACAAATTTAACTTTTGAGAAGAAGGTATACAAGATTGGAATGCGGAGACTCGAATATTTGAAACAAGGTTTTCATCAGGGGGAGTAAAATACGAGATGGACTCTATTTTCCTTACTAAGGTTTTTTCCCACGGGGTTTTCCTTATAGGGTTTTTATGAGGCACCTAGCAATGCGTATTACTAAATATGTGTACTCTTTTTCCTTCACTAGGATCTTTTTCCCACGGGGTTTTCCCTAGTAAGGTTTTAATGAGGCACATTATCTTTTAATAAACATCCAAGAGGGAGGTTATAAATATATTATATTATGGATGTTCATTTAGTACTCCGTTGTAAATAAGCTTCATGAAGAAGCTTATCCATATGGGTCTCCGCCGTAAATATATTTATCTATTTGGTACTCTGTTGGAAATAAGTCTCCTGAAGAAGCTTATCATTTCGATACTCCTTTATGGATAAATATTACCCTGGTAGAAGATTATCTATACCTGATACAGTAGCAACTTACAAGCAGCTTACAAGCAGCTTGCAGTAGCAGCTTACAAGCAGCTTCCTTTCTTCTATAAATAGAGCAGATTTCAGTTCATTATGTACATCAGTTTGAAGTTGAATATATCAATCTCTCTCTACTTGTCTTCGGTTTCTTTACTTTAAAGTCTTTATTTTATAACAAATAATAATAATTTGATGTAAAAAGTTTTTGTTGGGCGTCCTATATGGTCAATAGGGACTCCATTTCAAATTATTTGTTGCTATCCTAATGATAAAGCAAATCAAGATATTAATACGAATTGTAGCTTTAGATCTTAATATTCAAGCCAAGAGATTACGGATAAATCAAAGCTAAATGAATGTACGCGTATTTTTCAAACGCAGAAAAATGATGTATGTGTACTTATCTATCTAACGTTGTAAAACATTTTATTTGTAAGAAAAAATATGATATAAACTCACTCGTGTAAGAGTTTATGGACTTGCACATATAATCTATATTAAGAATAATTGTATATTGGTTGCTATCTTTAAAAGGTTGACCCAAATTAAAAGTGATCTGTTAAGGTTTAAAGTTAAATGGGTATATAAGACACCTCCTAAAGTATGGGTCTTATGTGTAGATACTCAGATGTAACTTCTAATTTAATGATGGGCTAACTTGAATTACATAAACATGTAAAACTATAAAGGGGTTATTGTCCCCAAATCGGACGTAAGGTTTTCTTTTCTGATATCGCGTCGTTGGAAATTTATGCAATTCCTACGTCTTGGTTTGGAAGACCGCAAAGACAACAAGTTTCACCGATTTTCATGGATTCATATATGTTTCCGCATCTAATTTTACGTTCTCAATGATTTGATATGATAGTTCTTGGGTAAAAGATAATAGTTTTCATCTTTAAAATAATTTGGTTCTAACAATTGGTATCAGAAGCATGTATCATGTTAAATCATTGAAATTTTTTAATGTATTTGAAAATTTAATGGTTATAGAAGAAGGTAAAGTCACAAGGCGGCATCGATTCGGTCAGGAGGTTGCACTCCTTTATTGTTACTACCGACGTAAAGCTTGAGATCCATATGCTATTATTCTTTCAAGGATTTTAAAAATAAGAAAATTGCGATGGAATTTTGTTAACACCGCTTTTGCGATAATTTCAGAATATGGAGGTTAGAGTCCGAAATCTAAATGTTGCTCAAAGTACGTTTCTATTGTTAAAAAAAAAGTTATAATTCTATATATAACACGGTATTATGCAGCGCTATACTTTAACCATATTTTTGCCGTTAAAGTAGCGCGGTATAATACAGCGTTATATATAGCGTTGTATATTACCACGTTATATCTGTTTGTGGGCCCACCAGTTAGTCTCATGCGGTTAACTGACGGGGGAAAGTGCACGGTTAGCCGCTAATAACACATGTATTTATTTTTAAGCCACTGTTTAAAATGTCTTTAGTCTTTAGCCACTACTTTAATAAACTTTAACTGCCCGGACGAAAATACCCTTCTGGTCATGTCCTTAACTTTTGAACTTAACTTCAGGACTTCAGGACTACATGTCCTTAACTTTTGAACTTGTAACTCTAAGTTCAGGACTTTAGGACTACATGTCCTTAACTTTTGAACTTGGAACTCTAAGTTCAGGACTTCAGGACTACATGTCCTTAACTTTTGAACTTGTAACTGTAAGTTCAGGACCAAGTATCCTTAACTTTTGAGCTTGTTAGTCTAAGTTCAGGACCTATGTCCTTCAACTTTTGGGCTTCTTAGCCTAAGTTCAGCACCTATTGTCCTTAACTTTTGAGCTTGTTAGCCTAAGTTCAGGACTTCAGGACCTATTGTCCTTAACTTTTGAGCTTGTTAGTCTAAGTTCAGGACTTCAGGACCTATTGTCCTTAACTTTTGAACTTGTAACTGTAAGGTCAGACCAATTGCCTTTAACTTTTTGGGCTTCTTAGCCTAAGTTCAGGACCATTGTCCTTAACTTTTGGGCTTCTTAGCCTAAGTTCAGGACCTATTGTCCTTAACTTTTGAGCTTGTTAATCTAAGTTCAGGACCAAGTGTCCTTAACTTTTGAACTGTAATTCTAAGTTCAGGACCAAGTGTCCTTAACTTTTGAACTTGGAACTCGAAGTTCAGGACTAAGTGTACTTAACTTTTGAACTTGTAACTGTAAGTTCAGGATCCATAACGTAGCATAAAACCAAACGTTATTTGTATCTTTTCACAAAAAATAATAATAATAATAATAATAATATAATAATAATAATAATAATAATAATAATTGTAATTTACATATAAGATTGATGTCAAATTACACAATAGAAAGATAATAACAAAAAGAAACAACTAAAAAAATAAAATACTACAGAACCTAAACAACCAAAAGAAAAAGAAAAACAAATAAAGTTGGAAAAGTGGTCTGCAACGCCGAGGAAGTGGTCTGCCTTTGGGTTTAGGAAGTGGGATGAAGTTGGGGAAGAACTTACTGCATGGGAAGAGAAGTAACGAATTTGGGAAATTTCGATCAGGAGAAAGGGTTTTGAAACTTTGATAGAGGGTTTGGGAAGGAAAAGAGATAGAAGAAAGGGTAACTTCGTCTTTTCATATTAATTTTAATAGAGTAGTGGCTACTTTTGCTCAGCATTAAAAATGCTGGATAAAAAGTAAATACCACTTTAAAAAGTGGCTACCCCACGCCATTTCTACTTAACTGACATAACAGTTATATATATATATATATATATATATATATATATATATGTATGTATAGCGCAGTATAATACAGTGCTATACCTTTTTGTGGTCCCACCAATAAGTTTCCTGCGGTTAACTGACATAACAATAATTCAAATTGGTATAACGCGGTGTAATACCGCGCTATACATCAAAAAATTCAGCCCTCCGAGCTAGGCCTTGCCTTATTTAAAGGCGTTAGGATTTTATGAAAATCCATTCAAAAAATATTCTAACTTCCGTTCAAACTTTTCTTCTTGTTATCAAGCATTTTTTATAATGTCTGAAGAGCCAAAAGTAAGGGTTTCATTATATTGGGGGGTGAGGTTGTAGCGGAGAATAACTCTGTGAGGTATAGTTTATCTCCACAGTGTCATGTTAAATTGCCGCTTACAATGGAGTACGATAAATTGGTATCGTTGTTACGTAAAAAAATGAGTGTGAGAAAATGTTCGGTGAACCTTAAAGTAACCGGTAGATATCCGTATTCTGTAAATCCGCAAGGGTTTGCTTTTTATTCTGAGTTTAACATCGAAGATGATGAAACTCTTAGAGATTTTTTGCGGATTCCCGATGAATACAGGGAATTTATTGTGATAAAATTGTTGGAAATGTACGTCAAGGTTGAAGACGTTCCCAATAATGAGGTTGCGCATAGTAGGGATAACCCCCAGTCATCAGGTGGTTATTCTGGAGTAGTTTTTGCTGGACAGATTCCGGATGAAAGAGTTTGCCTTGATTTAAACTTATCACCGGCAAATGAGCAGCGAGGAAATAATTTCTCTCCTACTTTATATAATCCACAAGACGACTGATAAACTTCAATCTTTCTACGCTTTAACGATGTTTATTTTTTGTTGAACTTAATTTGTATTAACACTCATATTTTCCACAGGGGGTACCGTCCGGATATGAATTTTACAAGTTATGACCCCACGCCTAGTTGGAATATGCGTAGTTCTGGCGTGTTGGATCACGGTGGTCCATCCGGGAGTCATCACCAACAAGAAAATGTCCATCATGGAATGTCAACACAGTATGACTTGTAAGTGAAGTGATATAGCTATATGTAAATTATTTATCAATTTGAGTAGCTTATCATTTTGTTCTTTTTGTGTAGTGAAAACGAGCAACTTGATGGTCCTGACCTCACTCGGTTGCCCGTAGACGATGTATTTACTCGTGATTTGGCAGATGCGCAAAATCAGGAAGATAATAGTGATTATGACAACAATGCCGATGAGTCTGGAGATGACACACCCTTCCTTGACGAGGGTGATGAGGAGGAGGAAGTGAATGTTGAACCTGAGCTGACGAGGGAGCATGCTCCTCCACCTCCCGTTAGACCAAGAGTGTATGAGTCCCACGTGTCGTTTCATGAGCGGGATATTCCCTACCTTGATAATTTGCCAAGTATGCCGGATGTGGATGCCCTCGCAAGGGATCTTGACGAAGTTCGATCAGCAATGTGGGATGAGTCTAGACCAACGGTGCTGGCAAAGGGCATGTATTTTCCCGATAAAGCTCGCCTAATTAGGGCTGTAAAAATCTACAGCGTAAGAGAGTGCCGTGAGATGACGGTAAGGGAGTCAACTTCGGAGGTATACAAGGCTGTATGCCGTAGAAACCTTATGGGTTGTAACTGGATGTTGCGTGCGAGCAAGAAGAAATTAGGGTTGTGGAAAGTGGGTAAATATATTAGCACCCACAGATGTGAAATGGATACATTCAATGAGAATCACTTCAACTTGGATGTAGACTTGATTTCTCTTGTCTTGATTCCATACTTGGAAGTGTCCATTAGGTACAAGATCAAAGAGTGTATTACAGTCGTCCACCAGGAATATGGGTGTACTATAACCAAAAGAAAGGCATATCTTGGGCACAAACGTGCATTTGAAATTATTTATGGTGACTGGGATAAGTCATTTACATCTCTACCCAGGTACATGGCCGCACTGAAACACTTTAACCCCGGGACTGTTGTTGAATGGAGGCATGAGCGGAGTCCGGAAATACCGGAATATATATTTAGCTATGTGTTCTGGACATTTAAACCATCAATTGATGGTTTTGTGCATCGTCGTCAGGTGATTTCCACATATGGTACTCATGTTTATGGAAAGTATGATATTAAGCTGTTGATCGCCGTTGCAGTAGATGCCAATGGACAAATATTTCCACTAGCTTTTGCCATTTGTGCCAATGAAAGCGAAGAGATGTGGACGCTATTTTTGAACCACTTGAAGCAGCACGTCGTCAAATAGCGTTCAAGTATTTGTCTGATATCTGATCGGCATGGTGGTATTTTAAGTTCTGTACGGCATTTGCTAGAATGGCAGGAACGCTATGCATACCACCGTTACTATGTGAGGAACCTGAAGGCCAATTTCCAGAAGAAATATCCCAACAAGGACTTGCATGATTTAATGTGGATGGCTGCAATTGAGCACCAGCAGTGCAAATTCAGGAGGCGCATGGAAGCGATCCGGCAGTTAGACGAAAGAGCCTATAATTGGCTGATGGGACATGAGCTTCACAAGTGGATATTGCATGCTGATGGTGGCAGACGATGGGGAGCCCTGACTACAAATGTGTCGGAGTCATTCAACGGCTTATTGAAGTCTGCACATGGATTGCCTGTCACTGCCATGGTCCGGATGACATTCAAACATATGGCGGAGAGGTTTGTTGAAAGGCACAGAGCTTCATCGAAATTGATGGACTGGGGTGTTGCATTTATGCCAATACCGATGAGAATATTTGAGAAATACAGGAGGCGAGCACATTGGCATTCATATTTACAGTATGATCATGACCGGGGTGTTTTTGAAGTTTGCACCGCTATCCGCGGACACCGGGGGAATAATCTACAAACCGTGAATGAAGCCAGCAGGTTGTGTTCATGTGGGAAGTGGACCATCTACCACATACCGTGCGCACATGCCATGAAGTGCTTTCAACAAGTTGGTTTAGAGGCAACTAACTATGTTGATAGGCAATACAGTGTTGCTGCATACGTAAACACATATAATGGGCAGTTGCAGCCATTGGGTGCCGAGCATTATTGGCCACCGAAACCATTTAAAATGCTGTGTAACAAGGACTATTTGCGCAAGCTGCAAGTGCAAAAGAGAACGCGTATACGGAACCAAATGGATGTTGGTGATACCGTTTATGCGTGTAAATGTGGCATATGCTCGCAAACAGGACACGACCGTCGTAAATGTCCTTCAGCTGGCTTGGGTGGCGGTGGTAATCCAGCTCCTGTTGCAAGTTCGTCTAATGTACCCAACTATCAAGGATATACCTAGTGTTTTATTTTCGTAATGTTTTTTGTAATAAGTATCTGTACTTGTTTATGTTGCAAGATTTATCAAATAAAATTATGTTTCACAACCTTGTTACATCTTATTATCTAACATGACCTTTTAAATTGGGATGATGATATGATAGTTCCAACATTCAACTTATTGGTGTTAGTGAAGAAGAACAACATGAAGATTGAAATTTTATAACATAATACTTCAAGAGAAAAAAGCACAACAACCATAACTAAAGCAACATACATGAAAATAAAAGATAATAAAAGGATAAATCAAGACAAACACATCCTAGTACCAAGTAAAAAAAGGATTAGTACAAACAGGATATCCGTCTCCCTTCGCGGTTAAATACTACGTTTTGTGTGAATATATATAGCGCGGTTGAATACTACATTTTGTGTGTTGTCTTATCGGTCTGAAAAGCTGACCGACTGCGAAAAAGTTGTTTCGTTTCAGAAAAAGTTAATATGTATAGCGCGGTTGAATACTGCGTTTTGTATGTTGTCATGTCGGTCTGAAAAGCTGACCGTCTACGGAAAACCTGTTTCATTTCAGAAAAAGTTAATATGTATAGCGCAGTTGAGTACTGTATTTTGTGTGTTGTCTTGTCGGTCTGAAAAGCCGACCGTCTGCGAAAAAAGATGTTTCGTTACAGAAAAAGTTAATATGTATAGCGCGGTTGAATACTGCGTTTTGTGTGTTTCCTTGCCTATAAATAACGGCTGCATTCTAGTTATTTTCTGCGCTTAACAATATCCAATAGCAAATATTTCCATAAAGGCAAGGTTTTATTTTACGCTTTAACAAATGTCTGAACCCCTTTATGTACCAAGGTGCGAGTGCGGAAAAAAATGCATGATGCAAGACTGTTGGGATGGTGGTGCAGCTGGACGCCGCTACTGGGTGTGTATGAACAAGTTTTATAGGGTTCCTGGCGAACCTGTTTGCAATTTTGAGGTATGGATTGTTGAACCCTGTCAGTAGGAATACTACAAAGAAAAGTTGCAGTATCTTCATTATTTGACCTTGAAACAGTGGGAAAGAGAGGGACAATACAAACGAGAAGTTACGGAGATGAAGGAGAAACTCAAAGAGGTGGAAGAAGAAAAAAATAAGCTGGTAGAAAAATTTAAGTGGTTGGAGCAGAGAATACTAGGCGGTGGTGACTAAACAATGATATGTATGTGTTGAGCGTAGTAGTGTATCTTTATGTTTCCCGTGTCATGTGTTTTCATTAGTTGTACTGAATTTAAGTTATGTTAAGTTTCTATGTTTGTGTTTGTGTTGTGCTGTTAAAATAAAGAAGATACGAGGTAATAAAAACATAATGCGCATATTATGTAACATAAAAATTATTGTTATTATTTACATAATTTATTATTTACATAAAATACAAAAAAAAGAAAATCAATGTGTCCCACAACCTTTGTGCTTCAATGCAGCCGCTGGCCTGACGTGTATCCCCTCCCGCCCGAATACACTATCAGGATCATCCTCATCATGTCGCCTCTTTATATGAGGATGCGCTGCAGTATGATCATTAGTAGGGCTGGCAGGATCGGTAGAAGGGGTCATCTGTCCATCAGCAACCTACAAAACAATAAGTAAGCTCATTATATGAAAATGTATATTAGTAATGTACGTGTTAAGTCAAAAATATTTTCTTACCATGGTCTCGTCGGGCTCCGGAATATTAGCATCCGTGATGTCCTCAGCATCACATAAAGTGGCCTCCGTGACGGGCTGTGATGTAGCCTTAATAAGAAAATTAAAAATTAATTTATGGCGAATCAATGAGAAAAAAACAAATTTAAATTTAATAGTAATACAAACATACCTGCGCCTGTGATAGATCCACACCACCCGACGACGATGAGCCAAAACTCAACCTGGGCACACCATCCACCTCTCGGGTCGGCGGATCCTCAGCTGCGATCAATGGGCCTCGAAAGAACTGCTCCCAATCGTGTCCCGTGAAGCTCGTGCCCGTAATCAACAATGGGTCTGACGGGGTCACCTGCGATGCTGGCAGCTCTAGCTGAAGGCTGTACGACGGCATGCTGCTGGGATGCTCGTCTGGCTGAGGAATGTCACCCGACAGATCAGCTTCAACCTCCTCATTAGGTGCCTCAACAGGTGCCTCAACGCCCCCTTGTTGGGGACCACCTCCTCGTCGTTCCCCACGACCCCGTGGGGCACCCCTGCCTCGTGGGATAGCCCTACCTCGTGGGGCAGCCCTGGCTCGTGCCCGTCCCCTCAGGCGTGCGACAGGCCTACTCCGATAGTGGTGCTCTGGCGCCACATAATTAGGATCTTGATCTAACCGCTCACCCTGTCTGGCTCGCTACAGTGTCCGGAGAGCCAACTCTGTCACCTGCCGACCATACTCAGCGACCGCAGGATCGCCAGCATGCTGCTGCATCTGCAGTCCCAACTGGTAGAATAAATGATGACCAATAGCCTGCACAACATTTAAAATATTAATTACAGAACGCTATATCACAGTTATAAGTAAGAATACCAAATAACATACCAGTGCCTCGTGCCTCCCGGCGTATGGTCTGTACCGACCGCCAGCTTGATGAACGGGGTTCTCGATAAAAAGTCGGATAACGCGGCGGACCAGGACGTATAGCGTTGAATAGTCGCTGTCTCGATCTGTGAAGGTGGGGGCGGAATCAAGTCAGCTCGTTGGTCCCAAGTATAGACCTGCGCCTCTTACCATGCTACAAATGTGTCGTCCGCCCTCGAACGATCATCCCACTGATAACGTGCAGCCTCCCATGTAGGCCCCCTCGGTACAGTCTGCGGACGGCCGAACTGGAAAAGTAACCGCTCTATGGCATGATGCTCCATAATATCGAGGCACATCAGCGGGACGGAAGTCCTCCAAATCAGTCGGCTGACCGAGCAATAATCGGGTAGGCCACCTATCAAGTTGTCGCTATATGGCGTCCAGATGAACTATCAATAAGAACATAAAAGTGAGTATGCGCAACACAAGTGAATTTATACCAAGTAAGTTTAGGTACACATTTACCTGTGCGCCCTCCAGCATATCCAACACATCCCTGACAAGGGGGAGATTATGATGAGCATCAATGGCTCGGTAATTTCAACACCGGAGAACCCACCTCCTAGCTAGAAGGAGCATCAATGACATCAAAGAAAGTGTTTTAGGTCTTTGATTTTCATTATTCTTTATGTTTTGGTACAATTAACAATAAAAAGAATGATGGAGAATTTCCTGTCACGACCCGAATTTCCCACCGTCTGGACCGTGATGGCACCTAACATTGTACTCGCTAGGCAAGCCAATGTTACTGAATAATTCACCTTTTTCTTTTATCTTATAATAATTAAAGCTCAACAAAAGTAAATAAGCGGAATTAAGTTTTGTACTAATAACAAACCCGTAATAAATTCCACCCAGAACTGGTGTCACAACTCGCGAACAGTCTACGAATACTACAAATAAGGGTCTGAACAAAAGTTTACATCTGTCTCGAAAATAGATTAAAAAAATAAAATAAGATAGAAGGGGACGCTAGGGCCTGTGGACGCCTGCAGGATTACCTTGGGTCTCCGAGAAACAGCAACAGTAACCAACCTCGCGATCAGCCACTAGCTCCAAAATCTGCACAAGAAGTGCAGAGTGTAGTATCAGCACAATAGACCCCATGTACTAGTAACTGCTGAGCCTAACCTCAACGAAGTAGTGACGAGGCTACGGCGGGGCATACAACATATACAACCTGCAACAATCTACACTAAACAGAAAGGAAATACAGAATGTATTAAAGCAATAACTGGCATAAAGTAAATCCGGAACCAGTTGTTCTACTAGTATTCAGCTATAACCAATCCTTAAGGGCATTTCAACATCACAGTAATGAATTTCAGCAGAAATGAATACTTAAAAGAACAACTGATGCGGCGTGTATCCCGATCCAATCATATAAACAACAACACGATCAATATTCACCCTTATTCCTCCTTGTTGCGGCGTGCAACCCGATCCCACATGTCCACCCTTATTACTCCTCAACACATATCACCTTTATTCCTCATATTGCGGTGCGCAACCCGATCTCAATATATATATAGCACCAAACACAAAAGAATAAAGACAGGAGTTTCACAAGCTAACTCAACTCCCTTACATTACTTATACCTCAATCCACACAATGAAATATCACTACGATTACGAAACTTCACCAATGAAAACTACTCAGCGAGACCAACCAAGGTGCACCATAAGGCACCAATGAATCAATATAAGCCAACATGGTAATAAAATGAAGCTACAAAATCAATAATACTTCAACGGGAACATCAACAGTTAACATGAAACAATTAAACAATTTAATAAAGAGAACAACAGTATACATGAAGCAATTAGACACGGAAACATTTATGAGCAAGTAGCAATTAAGGCGGGAAAGCAAGATATAGGGAAACGGAGAAAGGAAATGGGCTAAACAAGTAATTTGGTGACGCATACGTACTCGTCACCGCACCTATACGTCACACGCATGATATTTCACATAGCAAACAAGACGGGGATCCCTAGTCCCTCAAGTCAAGGTTAGAACAAACACTTACCTCAAGCCAACGGGTATTTCAAAGCTCAACCACCGGTTTACCTCTCGATTTCACCACCAATTCACTTGTATCTAGCCGTAATTAACTTAATAACATCAATAAATGCTAAAGAAACCAATTCTAATGCATGAGTATAGATTCCCAATGTTTTCCCCAAAAAGTTAACAACTGACCCCGGGCCCGCTTAATCGAAACTCGAAGTTCGAACCAAAATCCGATTACCCATTCACCCACAAACTCAAATATGCAATTGGTTTTGAAATCTAACCTCAAATTGAGGTCCAAATCCCCAAAATTCGAAAATACTAATTTCTACCCAAGAACACCCAACTTCCCATGAAAACCCCTAGATTATGAAGTGAAATCATGTAAAAAGATGAAATAGATTGAAGAAAAAGAGTTAAGATTCATTTACCTATGATTTGGGGAAGAACTTGCTCTAGGAAAATCGCCCTTTGGAGTTTAGGTTTTAAAATTTTGAAGAATGAAGTAAAAATCCCGTCCAAATAATATTTTGATCAGGTGCAGATGTCGCAATTGCGACAGGAGCTTCGCAATTGCGAAGCTTGCATATGCGAGACAGGCTTCGCAATTGCGAACCTGCTGCATGTCTGCTCCTCTCGCAATTGCGAGCAATTTGTCGCAATTGCGATCATTGGCCCTCCCTGTTGACTTCGCAATTGCGAAGGAATGTTCACAAATGCGAACAATGCAAGCCTGGGCCTCTTTGCGTCCAGACTGTGCACGCAAATCGAAAAAAAAGAAAATAAAGTTTTCAAGGTCTCGGAACCCGAATTCGAGTTCTAAAACAAATAATGATCCTTTGGGTTGTCACATTTCCTGTTCACTGCCGCAACAATGGCGTGCAAATTGGTTAAGTTTTGAAGGTTAGACTCCTTTTACGGGCAATCAGAAAGTTTGAAGTCCTTTTCTAAGTTCTTTGGTGAAAATTAATTCCTTTTGGCAAACAAAAACTATTTGTATAGTGAACAGTTTGATTAACCGTGATGTATTAGGTTTACAAAAGTGGAGGTTTAATCTCACATGTACTTTTGATTATTAATAATATTCTTCATATATAGAAGCCGCTTGGAAGCAGCTGAGAGTCGTCATGCCAGCTTACTCAGGGGAACTTTTGCCATTTCAACTTAATTTTTAATTTATCTTACTCAGCAATAAGTTATACTTTATATTGCACATGTTGTACTTTGGAGAGAGAGTTTTCCCAAATTGCATAAAAGTCTCATCTGCTTTTCTTCTTTGTGATTCAGATTATTATTTTCGTGTATTCCCTGTAGTGTTCACGCCCATCTTCTCTTGTTGTGGAGTAACCCCTTCACCAGGTATCAAAATTGATGCTTCTGATTCCTAAAGATTCATCTTTTGTTCGAATTTGAATTCTCTGAGTTTGTATTTCTTTTTCTTAAAATTTTCTCTGTTTCTCAATTGGGGTCTCTCTTGAATTTGCTCTACCTCTAAGATTTGATCGCTGTGTTTGGAGGTAATTACTTCTCTTCTTCTTCTTCGTGTGTTACTTCTGGGTTTAATAAGTCTAAGGAATCACCAATTATTTGCTAGATTTCAATTTTTTTTTCTTAGGCAGCTCTGCTTTCAGTTTGCCTACTAGGTGTTTGTAAAATTGCCTTCTGAACTTTAGTTTTGCACACAAAGAGGGTGAGATGAGAATCAAGATATTAAGGGATGAAAAGATTGTTAGCTTCCATGATGATTTGCACTGATTGTTCGTGGAAGACAGACTTAAAAGAGAACTCAAGAATATACCTTCGTTTTGCTTAGAAGAATGTTGATATTTGAATAAATGAAGTCTATTCTTCAAAATATGTACTTTTCACTAGCATCATAGAAAGGAGGAGGGGCACTTGAAATCTCATTGATATTCTTTTCTAAGGATTGTCGTGCATAGGAAGCACGATATTTACATGCACTTACCATAAAAAAAAAAAAGAGAGACATTGACCATTGTAGAAAAACTATTTGTGAAGTACTCTTTGGATTAAATCCTGATATGATTTGCGTACAAGTAATTGCAATTGCCTCTTGCTTATTGGTATATTTAACTATGTCCATACTTTAGATATGAGACTGATCGAGGAAGCATAAGTTGTGCTAATAACTCTCTTCATTTTCTCCCTGTACTCAAGTGAGTTCAACCTGTGGAGTGCTATCCAGATTTTCTACAAACAAATGGTTGTCAAACTTATTAGTTTTCTATGTAGCTTTTTTGAAGAACATGTATTTCTTGAAATTATGATGATTTAAATTTGTTTTGTGTAGTTACTACAGTAATGAAGAAACTTCATAATCTTTCAAAAGCTTCTTTATTTTCTTTGAAACTTGATGTTATACTAGCACTCAACAATAGTAAAATATTGACAAAGATGTTACTGATAAAAGAGGGCGAATACAAGTACCACCTAAATATTTGGAGAGCTCAGAAGCATGGACTTAAATCTCATCATATGCTTACAACAATTTGCTTGATAAGATATAATTCTTTCTTTTGAGTTCATGAGTAGTATGTGATAACTTTATAACAATTTTGAGATTGAATGGAAGGAAATATTTTCTTGATATGCTTATTTGGAATTTACATCTAATAATTGCATTATTGTTCCTAATAATAGGACTTAATTGTATTTGTGGGCAGATGGATTAGCTGGAATATTTGCAGTTGCAGTATAACTGAAATATTCATCAAGGAAAAAAGGTAACGCTCTGACATTTTAGTAATAATATGCTCAAAAGTATAAGACTGAACCACCTATGCTCTTCTACATGACAGCTGATGGCCTTTCAGGCTTTCCTTACTTGGTTTGAACTTAAAAACGTATAGTTGCTTTAGCTGCATTTTTAGCAGTTCATGTTACTTCAGATGAGTACACATACTTCTCACACTTGAATACGCATTTCATATGTTCTGCTCATCAAGAGAAGCACAGCTCTTTCTTTTGCTCTCTATTCTCAATTTGAATTACTGGAATCGTGCTATGGGCGAAGTTTCAGTGTATGATTTTGCTTTTTGTAACCAATGTAATAATAATTCTGAACATCCCCCCTCCACACCCTAAAAAAAAAAGGAAAAGAGAAATTAGTTTTTGTTCCTTCAGAAAGTAAAATATTCTTTACTCTATTATTCACAACACATCACTTTCTTTGTACCAAAATAGGAGATAATGAGAAAAGAAGGTATTTCATATTTTTCCTTCAAAAAAGTAATTTTAGTTTACGTCAGCATGTCTACTGCTATATTAAAATGTGCTGACCACTTTTCTTATTACTCAAACTATTTGATTCAAACTAAAATTAAATTGCTCTAGATTGTTGCTTAAATACCTAAAAACCAAAATTAATGTTCATTCTAAGCTGAGACCCTTATAACATATAAGAAATGCATACAAAAGGCAGTTGTTGTTCAGTTTCTCTTCAAAAGGTGCAAAGTAAAGGAGTGTCTTTGAGAGTAACTTCATGGAGTTTTCTCACAAACTGATAAAGAAAAAGCAAAGAGCATTTCAGTTTTCATGTCTTTTTCATTACAATACTTCTCCATAAAATAATGTTATTAGCAATGTTACGTCAACAGTTTGAAAATCAATGACTTATGTTTTCAAGCAAAATATTGCGTAGAAATTTCCTTNCGCTTGGCCTTTTTTTCGTCCTTTTGTTTTCCACTCATTTGTGGCTTTTTTGTTTTTGTTTTTTTTAGCGGAGAGGCGTGCACCCTCCCCTGTCTTTGGTATTGAAGACTGGGTGGCTCGCGTGTTGCCCCACATGACGGGTATTCGTGATTGGGCAGTTTTCTACAAATGCTTTGGACCGACGGTCCCGTCTAGTAAGTGTTTTACATCAGCTACAATTAGTTCATTTGAATAAGGTACCTCAGTACTCGTGCTTTATGTTATTCGGACTGTCCGAAAATGTCATCAAGTGAGTGTCAGATCCTCCAAAAGTAGTGTATTTTTAAAGGATACGGCATTTTGGAGAGTATGAGCAATGTAGCTGAAAAGAATTAACACAATACTTCATTATGTCCTGTAATTATGGTGCGAGCCCAAAAGGACAAGAATCATAATTGTAGAAATAGCTTGGCAGGATAAGCGAGAGTTTTCTATTTATTTTTTCTTTTTAATTCTAAACTCTGAAAGTTGTTTACCTTAAGAACATCTATAGTTTAAGAAAAAGCTATAATTCAGGGTGACAAGGGAATAACTAATAAGAGTTGCAAGGTCGGGGATTGGGTCTACATTATTAGGCACATGATTGGCAACTGATTCCAGAAGTTAGTTTTGACAACTTCTTTTCCTCTTCTGCCCTTTGTATAAATAATAATTAGTTGATTGTAAAGACATTGAGTTTGTGACGGATCAATAAAAATCTTCTCCTCTTCTCTTTAAAGCTTTCTCGATTATCATCTTTATGGAATTTATTCAGGAACAGTTCTTCCGCATTGGAATACTATGTACTTTCCATTTTTAATTCAGCTTGTATCGCATGATGGAAAATGTAATCCCAAATATCACCTTCATTCCTGCTCTAACATACCTGTTTCTGACTAGCTAAAAAAATACCCCTGGCTTAGCTTAAGTCAAGCTAAACTTGCATATTTTATAGTAACTTTAATATTGGAGAGCCAATTTGCTGACACATCAAAGTGAAACAAGAATCACTTTGAGTTGATGCCGTGCCTTCTCTTCATTTCAAAGAGAGACTTGTGAAAGCATTAGGGATAAACCTGGATACAGGAACGGCAAATACATGTTTTAGCTTGTTACTATGCTGCAAATGATATGGTCTTCCGCTGAATATTGTACTTTACTTTGTATGTTGATAAGCAATATTTGTCCAAATACACTACGCTATAACATAAATAGAGAAATTCAAAAATAGTCAGATTTATAAGTGGTCATTCAAAAATAGCCACAGTTTTAAAAGTAACCGAAATTTAGCCACTTTTCATGTAAAGATAAATCTGAACGAAAATACTGTTCAAAATCCGGAAAATACTCCAGCATAATATACTGGAAATCGGTGCACCTGTGTATGAACTTCCAGCAAAATAGTGACTATTTTTCAATAACTTTGCAAACACTGGCTATTTTGAATGACCAATCCGAAAACTGGCTAACCGTACTATTTTTACTAACTTAAAGTGTTGGGCCCGTGCTTGCACGGGCCAATCGCATCTAGTTATAATTTAAAAGGAGGGAAGAGAATTGTTTATTTACACCATTATTAACATTCTTGATTTTGAGTAGGCAGACTTGATCTCCTTTGTAATCTACTGCCAGAAAGTTTAGGTCGTTCAGTAACCTTTTATTTTGGTTGGTTGGTGATGTCAAGTCTCAAACTATCCCTAGATGTGAGTGACACCCAACTAATATCACCTGCCAGACGAACATATTTCTCAAATGTTTAACCATTTGAACAAACACAGGGAGAAAAATAAGAGCAGGCCTAAAAGAATTATTAATAATTAGAGACGAAGTAGTTATCACCTAATACCTTAGTCAATTGATAGAAAAACCAACAATCACTCAAATAATAAAATTCTAGCACAAGTCCCACTCTAATACCATAGAGCATCTAACAGAGTAATATAAGTTTTACTGACGGGTATGCAAACCCTAAAAAAAGGAAATAATTAACACGAACTAGATAAAGCTAAAACGAAAATCTCCACAAACAAAGCAGTGGCTCATCTCAGCAATAGGCTCTACTATAACAAACTCGTCAGCCACTAGCTCTATCTCCCGCAACGGTATCTGCATAAAGATGCAGATAAGGAGTGAGTTATACATAAATATAACACTGTAAGATCCTCGACCCGCCACTTTAAATACTTTTGGAACAAGTGTTAGAAAATACAAACACACCACAACAAGAACGATATAATAAATACGATGATTATACAAAAACTCACTAAATATGTATCAACGGAGTTAATAAGAATTAACCAACAAAAATACACATATCTTATCGCAGACACACAAAGGACTTGTCATAACTGTAGTGTAAGAAATTAACCAACACCTTTACGAGTCCACAACGGCACCACAATGCCTCAAATATTTAACGGAGCATACAAAATTCTCACCAAAGCATACACAATGCCCGAAATATATATCAAGAAGCATACATAATGTTCGAGTGATATACAAAGGCATACACAATACCCCAACATCATGGCTCACAGCCGTATCAAACCATCAAATTACAACCTCATGCTCACATCCGTATCACACCATCAAACAACTTATAAAATAATTTTAGTATGTTATGTACTAAATGATAAAAATCCAATACTGTAGCTTCATAAGTAGGTTCAATTTCCCCCAACAGTGTACTAAATCCTCGTTTCCACAATTCCATCTCATGTGTGTTCGTTAAAAAGCTAATAAATAATGATATCATCATTCTTGTCTCTTACTTTAAAGGAATAATAGAAAATGATACTGTATTTCACCAAAATTTCATTCCAGTAACTTTCAATACTACTAATCTTTGAGATATTACTGTGCCATCATTATTATTACTATAAGAATATAATTCATAACCCCACTATATTACTCATCAATATAAAATATACTACTGTGGGGACTTAGATATAGTACCTGGATACTTGAGTTTTTCCACAAAATATTTCACATGAAGTTAGGCTCGGATTCTCCACAATATTCTCTGAGGGATTTAGTGTTCTCTTAAAGAACTAATTGAGGAATTTTCAGAAATCACTATTGTTTAGTAGTTATTGTTACACTTTCTTTTTCTTGAGAGGATAGGGAATTTTTTTAAATAAAGTAACATTAATCGAAATGGGATTATTTATTTAATTTCAGAATCGCCACTTGGAATAATTTATGGTGTCCCAAGTCACCGGTTTATTTTAAATCCCAAATCGAAGAAATTGAACTCTTATTTACGGTCTGCGAAACCAGAAGACCGAGTAAGGAATTTTGTTAATCCGGGAGAAGGTGTTAGGCATTCCCGGATTCCGCGATTTTAGCACGATCACTTTAATCATACCTGGCTTAATCAAATTGTTTAATTACTCATTTTAGAACCTATGTACATTTTACCTTTTACCGCTTTTTAATTATGGCGCTTTATGGATTTAATCGTTGAAGTGGATGACATGTGTGTAAATCCGCTTTATTTGGGGCGCTAAAATTATGTCACGCGAATGTATACACAATCAGTCACACTTATTAATTTAAGATAGTCTTGTCAAAGTAGCGCGAACGCGTACTCTGATTTATTTTGAAAAATCATAATTATGTCACGCGAACGTGTACATAATCACGATGATGCGCCTAAAGGTATTTCTACAATGTTCATGAGTTAGGCAACAATGTTTTCAGCAAAATAAGACTTATTTTAATCTACTATTTCCTTCCTATTACACACACTATTTCCTCACACACATACGGACATAAGATTTTCTCAAGTTGATTAACTAGGAAATCATGTTAAAACAGCAACCAGACTTGCAGAGGTACCATATGCATATTTTGTTTCTAAATCTGACAATTAGCTTCAGACATGTCAACAATATATACCTCAACAATAACATTTGATATTCACAGATTGTTCAACAAATCATAGAATTTATTTCACGATTATTGTTTAAATCTATAGCCCGTTTTAAGTATTAGCTAAACCAAGCGTTTCGACACCATTTCAAATCAAACTCACAAAATAGTCACAAAATTAGATTCCAATAAACAAATATCATATCTCTACCGAACCTGTGGACAACCCACTTATGCTCAAACAAAATTGAGGTAACAGACACTAGTAACAAATGAGCCCGAAACAAGTCCTGAAATTTACCATTAATCAAAGAGAAAGTACAGGTTTGAGATAATGTACCGAGGAGTTTGATAATAAGCCTTGAGGTAGCCACATAAAGGCTGGACAAACGGAAAAAATGAAGTCTAGCAGGATCAATGGCAGAAACAACAGAAAGCAGCTTCTATTCCCAGTTGAAAATCAGCTTGAAATACAGAAGGGGCAGAAGGAAAACAGTAGCCAGTGGTATGGAGTTAAGCTGGATCGGAACCATGGACGAGAGCTCGACGAATTCAAATGTGACCTTGCCGGCGAACTCGGACTCAACCTTGAAGTTGCTGTTTTTGTGCGAAAAAAAAAAGCTTGTTTCCTCGAGCTTTTAGCTCAGTTTTTGCTGGTCTTTAGAGGCTGTTTAGCAGCGTTTTGGGACTGGTTTTAACTGAGTTTTGACTATTGTTTGGTGGTGACATTTTGGTGGTTCACCCGCGACTCGACGGCGGCTAATTTTGAACACTTTCACATGGTTACCTAGCTGGATTTTCATGGCTTCTGATGGTTGATTTTCTGGTTGAAAATGATGAATGTTTTTTTTTGTTTCTTTTCCCAGCCCCGTTCGTCCTCCTTTAGGTGTGTGTGCGTGTGTGTGAAGAGAATATGGAGGTGAGAGTGAGGAGAGTCTTTCAATGGAGGAAGGTGGGGTGGTCGATTCTCATCTTGTTTGAGCGAGAGATCGAGGAAGATGATCGAGGGAGCCGGGGGGAGGGGGGGGGGGTCGGCGCTGGGCTGTTAGAGGATAATCCAATCTATGTCTTTTAGAGTTAAGATTTTAGTTGTTTTAATGAGAGGGGGTCTTGGGCTGGTTCGGGTCGGGGGCTGGGTGGAGGAGAGTGGATTGGGGCGAAAAATTGGGCCATTTCCGAATTCTTTTGGCCCAGTTCCGATTTTGAGCTCAATTAATTAATTTGAACCTAAAATGTAAAACAAATTAAAGTATTTTTGTATTTTATTTAATGCAAACTAAATGTTAATAATGCAAGTAAAAGTCTAAGAATGCAAAAAGCAAAAGGGAAAAATATTTTTGATCATTTTCGTGATTTGAAATGCTACTAAAACATGCTAAAGTGCAAATGAATGCCAAACAAATAAAAATAAAAATTCCTAAAATCTACAAAAGTCACTAAAACTATTTTTAAATATTTGGGAGTAATTTCCTATGTGGGGCAAAAATTAAGTGCTCACAGCTGCCCCTCTTTGCTCGGAAACATGAAGAGTTTTCGGGTAAAGATAAAGTGAGCATTCATGAACAATTTTTGCCCGTTTGATACTCCATGGGAAGCATTTTTGAAAGAGTTTGACCGAACCTTGCTTCGGAGGTTGCCTACATATCCTTGGCTAAAAGGAATCAGGTTAGTGTAGTTCTGGAAATTTTGGTAGCTGGGACTACCGGAAAACTCTGATTTCACTGTTGTTGCAGCTGTTACTGCTTGTTGAGCTTCTTATTACACCAAAATCAAAATGAAAAACTAAACTAGCTAAACCTACCAGCTACAAGTTACAAGATTCCTATCTATAAATCTTCTGAAGCTTGATCTTGAGTCTTGATTGGTTCTTCTTGCAGACTCTGATCTGATTCTTGATGCTTGTTAGCTGCAAGTGTTGGCTCATTCTCTTTCAACTTTTAGGTTCAAGGCAGGACATGCAAATCTTGTGACTTTAATCATGTCTTGAGCAGTCCACATCTTTTCTCCGCTTCTACACTTTGAGTTCACTTCTTTTTCTTTTCTTCGTTTTCTTTTATTCCGAAATGAGACTTCTTCTTTTGGTCATCTCGAATCCTGTGTCTCGAGGTATAACCTGCTCAGACACCAAAACAAACAAACGAACGGAATTTTTCTGCCCCAGTTTTCACTAGGAAAATCTCGTGAGTTAGTTGTAACCAAAACTCAATACTACCTCATTATTGAAAGCAATAAAAATTAGGACTGTGTATCCTTAAGAAAAAGAGATTAGGGAGTGGAGACCCTATATCTAAAAAAAATGAAATCAACTAGGGAGTGGAGACGTTATTGTTGGAAAATCATCAACTAGGGAATGGTGACCCTATGTTGGCATCAAGTTATGTTGGCATCAGGTTATGCTGGCATCAACTAAGGAGTGGAGACCCTATGTTGCCATCAACTAGGGAGTGGTGACCCTATGTTGGCATCAGGTTATGCTGGCATCAACTAGGGAGTGGAGACCCTATGTTGGCATCAACTAAGGAGTGGTGACCTTATGTTAGCATCAAGTTATGTTGGCATCAGGTTATGCTGGCATCAACTGGGGAGTGGAGAGCTTATGTTGGCATCAACTAGGGAGTGGTGAACGTATATTGGTATCAGGTTATGTTGGCATTAACTAGGGAGTGGAGACCCTATGTTGGAAAAGCGACTAGGGAGTGCAGACCCTATGTCTAGAAGTAAAATCAACTAGGGATTGGAGACCTTATGCTGGAAAAAAAATGCAACTAGGGATTGGAGACCCTATACTACCATGAATTTGAACTTTTCTTCTTTCTTCTTTTATTTCATTTTTTTTCATCGTTTTTTTATTTAGAAAATTGAGTAAAATGTCAGGAAAGAATTTGGAGTAAGAGAGAGATAATTAAGGGAAAGCAAAGATATAGGAAACGGAGAAAAGGGAAATGGGCTAAACAAGTAATTTTGGTGGGACGCATACGTACTCGTTCACCGCACCATACGTCACGATGCGCATGATATTTCACATAGCAAAAAGACGGGGATCCCTAGTCCCTCAAGTCAGGTTAGAACAAAACACTTACCTCAAGCCACGGGTATTTCAAAGCTCAACCACACCGGTTTACCTCTCGATTTCAGCCACCAAATTCACTTGTATCTAGCCGTAATTAACTTAAATAACACAATAAATGCTAAAAAGAAACCAATTCTAATGCATTGATATAGATTCCCAATGTTTTCCCCAAAAAGTTAACAACTGACCCGGCCGCTTAATCGAAACTCGAAGTTCGAACCAAAATCCGATTACCCAATTCACCGCACAAACTCAAATATGCAATTGGTTTTGAAATCTAACCTCAAATTGAGGTCCAAATCCCAAAATTCGAAAAATACTTAATTTCTCTACCCAGAACACCCAACTTCCATGAAAACCCCTAGATTATGAAGTGAAATCTAATGTAAAAGATGAAATAGATTTGAAGAAAAGAGTTAAGATTTCAAATTTACCTAATGAATTTTGGAAGAACTTGCTCTATGGAAAATCGCCCTTTGGAGTTTAGGTTTTAAAATTTTGAAGAATGAAGTAAAAATCCCGTCTAATAATATTTTGATCAGGTGCAGATGTCGCAATTGCGACAGGACTTTCGCAATTGCGAGCTTGCATATTGCGAGACAGGCTTCGCAATTGCGAACCTGCCTGCATGTATGTCCTCGCAATTGCGAGAATTTGTCGGGCAATTGCCGATCAATTGGCCCCTCCCTGTTGACTTCGCAATTGCGAAGGAATGTTTCACAAATGCGAACAATGCAAGCCTGGGCCTCTTTTGCGGCGTACAGACTGTGCCGTCCAAATCGAAAAAAAAGAAAATAAAAGTTTTCAACGGTCTCGGAACGACGAATTCGAGTTCTAAAACAAATAATGATCCTTTGGGTTGTCCACATTTCCTGTTCACTGCGCACCAAAAAACCAACACAATGGCGTGGCAAATTGTTAAAGTTTTGAAGGTTAAGACTCCTTTACGGGCAAATCAAGAAAAGTTTGAAGTCCTTTTTCTAAGTTCTTTGGTTTGAAAATTCATTCCCTTTTTGGCAAACAAAAATATTTGTATAGTGAAACGAGTTTGATTAACCGTGGATGTATTAGGTTTACAAAGTGGAGTTTTAATCTCACATGTACTTGGTATGATTATTAATAATAATTCCCTTCATAATAGAACGCTGAAGCAGCTGAGCAGTCGTCATGGCCAGTTACGGTACAGGGGAACTATTGCCATTTCACACTTAATTTTTAATTTATCTTACTCACATACGAGACTTATACTTTATATTGCCACAGCTCTGTATTCGGAGACACTTTTCCCAAATTTGCATAAAAGTTCATTGCTTTCTTCTTTGTGCTTCGATTAATTATTTCGTGTATTCCTAGTATGTTCACGGTCATCCACTCTTGGGCAGTACTTACAGGTTGTGGAAACCCCTACAAATATGATGCTTTGATTCCTAATGATTCATCTTTTGGTTCGAATTCTGAATCTCTGAGTTTTGTATTTTTTTTTCTTAAAATTTTCTCTGTTTCTCATTGGGGTCTCTCTTGATGTTGCTCTACTACTAAGAATTTGATCGCTGTGGTTTTGGGGTAATTCTTCTCTCTTCTTCTTCGTGTGTTATTCTGGTTTAATAAGTCTATAGGAATCACCAATTATTTGCTAAGATTTCAATTTTTTTTTTTCTAAGGCTAGCTCTGTTTCAGTTTGGCTACTAGGTGTTTGTAAAATTGACTTCTGAAGTTTAGTTTTGCACACAAAGAGGGTGAGATGAGATCAACGATAGTTAGGATGGAAGAGATTGTTAGCTTCCATATGATTTGCACTGATTGTTCGGCGAAGAAGATGACTTAAAAGAGAACTCAGAATATACCTTGTTTTGCTTAGAAGAATGTTGAATTTTGAATAAAATGAAGTTATTCTTCAAAATATGTACTTTTCACTAGCTCATAGAGGAGGAGGGGCACTGAAATTCATTGAATATTCTTTTCTAAGGATGTCGTGATAGGAACCAGATATTTACATGCCTTACCATAAAAAAAAAAAGAGGAGACATTGAACCTTGTAGAAAAACTATTTGTGAAGTACTCTTCTGGATTAAATCCTGTGATGATTTGCGTACAAGTAAATTGCAAATTGCGCTCTTGGCCTTATTTGGTATATTTTAACTATGTCCATCTCTTAGATATGAGACTGATCGAGGAAGCAGTAAGTTGTGCATAACTCTCTTCATTTTCTCCGCTGTATCAAGTGAAGTTCAACTGTGGAGTGCTATCGCAGATTTTCTAGCAAGACAAATGGTTTGTAAACTTATTAGTTTTCTATGTAGCTTTTTTGAAGACTGTATTTCTTTGACAATAATGATGATGTTAAACTTGTTTTGTGTAGTTATACAGTATGAAGAACTTCAATAATCTTTCAAGAAGCTTCTTTATTTTCTTTGAAATTGGATGTTATACTAGCGACTCAACAATAGTAAAATATTGACAAGATTTACTGATAAAGAGGGCGAATACAAGTCCAACATAAAATATTTGGAGAGCTCAGAAGCATGACTTAATCTCATCATATGCTTACAACAGATTTTGCTGATTAAGATATAATTCTTTTCTTTTGATTCATGAGTAGTATGTGATAATTATAACAATTTTGGGATGAATGGAAGGAAAGTATTTTCTTGATATGCTTATTGTGGAATTACATCTAAATATTGCATTATTGTTCCTAATAATAGGACTTAATTGTATTTGTGGGCAGATGGATTAGCTGGAATATTTGCAGTTGCAGTATAACTGAAATATTCATCAAGGAAAAAGGTAACGCTCTGACATTTTAGTAATAATATGCTCAAAAGTATAAGACTGAACCACCTATGTCTTCTAACATGACAGCTGATGGCCTTTCAGGCTTTCCTTACTTGGTTGAACTTAAAAACGTATAGTTGCTTTAGTGCATTTTTAGCAGTTTCATGTTACTTCAGATGAGTACACATACTTCTCACACTTGAATACGCATTTCATATGTTCTGCTCATCAAGAGAGCACAGCTCTTTTCTTTTTGCTCTCTATTTCTCAATTTGAATTATGGAATCGTGCTATGGGCGAAGTTTCAGTGTATGATTTTGCTTTTTGTAAACCAATGTAATAATAATTTCTGAACATCCCCCCTCACACCCTAAAAAAAAGGAAAAGAGAAATTAGTTTTTGTTCCTTCAGAAAGTAAAATATTCTTTACTCTATTATCACACACATCAACTTTCTTTGTAACCAAAAATAGGAGATAATGAGAAAAGAAGGTATTTCATATTTTTCCTTCAAAAAAGTAATTTGAGTTTACGTCAGCATGTCTACTGTATATTAAAATGTGCTGACCATGTTTCTAATTACTCAAACTATTTGATTCAAACTAAAATTAATTGCTCTAGATTGTTGCTTAAATACCTAAAAACCAAAATTAATGTTCATTCTAAGCTGAGACCCTTATAAACATATAAGAAATGCATACAAAAGGCAGTTGTTTGTTCAGTTTCTCTTCAAAAGGTGCAAAGTAAAAGGAGTGTCTTTGAGAAGTAACTCATGGAGTTTTCTCACAAACTGATATAAAGAAAAGCAAAGAGCATTTTCAGTTTTCATGTCTTTTTCAATTACATACTTTCTCCATAAATAATGTATTAGCAATGTTACGTCAACAGTTTGAAAATAATGACTTATGTTTTCAAGCAAAATATTGCGTAGAAATTTCCTTCATTCAAACCTGCTTGCATTAGTAAACTGTGCCTTTAGACCTCAAAAGTACTCTTGCTTTATTTTGTGAAGTTTCCCTGCTTCATTATGAAAATGGAATATTAAGCAGCAGTTCCTTTGATTTTTAGTTCTTTACTTTGAACTAATGGCTGAAGAAAAAAAGACATCAAGACAAACAAGAAACATTGACCAACTAGGTGCTATTGTGAGGTCGCCAGTTTTATGACCGTTATGCTAATATGCAACACCATAAAAGGTTAAATAAATCTCAGAAATGATTTGAAATGCTGATCAGTCCAACCACTTATAATGGAGAAAGACCAGAATCATATAAAAAACTGAATCTAACGTAAACATTCTTTTCTTCCTTCAAAAAAATCACTCAAGTCCCCACTATGGGACTTGAAGTGGATTTTATATCATCAGAGATTGGTACAGTTAGACGAGGGAAAAAACCAAGCTCCGAAAGTGTTACATCAGCTTACAATTAGTTCATTTGAATAAGGTACCTTCAGTACTTCGTGCTTTATGTTATTCGGACTGTCCGAAAATGTCATCAAGTGAGTGTCAGATCCTCCAAAAGTAGTGTATTTTTAAAGATACGGCATTTTGGAAGAGTATGAGCAATGTAGGCTGAAAAGAATTAACACAATACTTCATTATGTCCTGTAATTATGGTGCGAGCTCAAAAGGACAAGAATCATAATTGTAGAAATAGCTTGCAGGATAAGCGAGAGTTTTCTATTTATTTTTTCTTTTTTAATTCTAAACTCTGAAAGTTGTTTACCTTAAGAACATCTATAGTTTAAGAAAAGCTATAATTCAGGGTGACAAGGAATAACTAATAAGAGTTGGCAAGGTCGGGGATTGGGTCTTACATTATTAGGCCATGATTGGCAATGATTCCAGAAGTTAGTTTTGACAACTTCTTTTCCTCTTCTGCCCTTTGTATAAATAATAATTAGTTGATTGTAAAGACATTGAGTTTGTGACGGATCAATAAAAATCTTCTCCTCTTCTCTTTAAAGCTTTCTCGATTATCATCTTTATGGAATTATTCAGGAACAGTTCTTCCGCATTGGAATACTATGTACTTTCCATTTTTAATTCAGCTTGTATCGCATGATGGAAAATGTAATCCCAAATATCACCTTCATTCTGCTCTAACATACCTGTTTCTGACTAGCTAAAAAAATACCCCTGGCTTAGCTTAAGTCAAGCTAAAACTTGCATATTTTATAGTAACTTTAATATTGGAGAGCCAATTGCTGACACTCAAAGTGAAACAAGAATCACTTTGAGTTGATGCCGTGCCTTCTCTTCATTTCAAAGAGAGACTTGTGAAAGCATTAGGGATAAACCTGGATACAGGAACGGCAAATACATGTTTTAGCTTGTTACTATGCTGCAAATGATATGGTCTTCCGTGAATATTGTACTTTACTTTGTATGTTGATAAGCAATATTTGTCCAAATACACTACGCTATAACATAAATAGAGAAATTCAAAAATAGTCAGATTTATAAGTGGTCATTCAAAAATAGCCACAGTTTTAAAAGTAACCGAAATTTAGCCACTTTCATGTAAAGATAAATCTGAACGAAAATACTGTTCAAAATCCGGAAATACTCCAGCATAATATACTGGAATCGGTGCACCTGTGTATGAACACTTCCAGCAAAATAGTGACTATTTTTCAATAACTTTGCAAACACTGGCTATTTTGAATGACCAATCCGAAAACTGGCTAACCGTACTATTTTTACTAACTTAAAGTGTTGGGCCCGTGCTTGCACGGGCAATCGCATCTAGTTATAATTTAAAAGGAGGGAAGAGAATTGTTTATTTACACCATTATTAACATCTTGATTTTGAGTAGGCAGACTTGATCTCCTTTGTAATCTACTGCCAGAAAGTTTAGGTCGTTCAGTAACCTTTTATTTTGGTTGGTTGGTGATGTCAAGTCTCAAACTATCCCTAGATGTGAGTGACACCCAACTAATATCACCTGCCAGACGAACATATTTCTCAAATGTTTAACCATTTGAAACAAACACAGGGAGAAAAATAAGAGCAGGCCTAAAAAAGATTATTAATAATTAGAGACGAAGTAGTTATCACTAATACCTTAGTCAATTGATAGAAAACCAACAATCACTCAAATAATAAAATTCTAGCACAAGTCCCACTCTAATACCATAGAGCATCTAACAGAGTAATATAAGTTTTACTGACGGGTATGCAAACCCTAAAAAAAAGGAAATAATTAACACGAACTAGATAAAGCTAAAACGAAAATCTCCACAAACAAAAGCAGTGGCTCATCTCAGCAATAGGCTCTACTATAACAAACTCGTCAGCCACTAGCTCTATCTCCCGCAACGGTATCTGCATAAAGATGCAGATAAGGAGTGAGTTATACATAATATAACACTGTAAGATCTCGACCGCCACTTTAAATACTTTTGGAACAAGTGTTAGAAAATACAAACACACCACAACAAGAACGATATAATAAATACGATGATTATACAAAAACTCACTAAATATGTATCAACGGAGTTAATAAGAATTAACCAACAAAAATACACATATCTTATCGCAGACACACAAAGGACTTGTCATAACTGTAGTGTAAGAATTAACCAACACCTTTACGAGTCCACAACGGCACACAATGCCTCAAATATTTAACGGAGCATACAAAATTCTCACCAAAGCATACAACAATCGCCCGAAAATATATATCAAGAAGCATACATAATGTTCGAGTGATATACAAAGGCATACACAATACCCCAACATCATGGCTCACAGCCGTATCAAACCATCAAATTACAACCTCATGCTCACATCCGTATCACACCATCAAACAACTTATAAAATAATTTTAGTATGTTAGTACTAAATGATAAAAATCCAATACTGTAGCTTCATAAGTAGGTTCAATTTCCCCCAACAGTGTACTAAATCCTCGTTTCCACAATTCCATCTCATGTGTGTTCGTTAAAAAGCTAATAAATAATGATATCATCATTCTTGTCTCTTACTTTAAAGGAATAATAGAAAATGATACTGTATTTTCACCAAAATTTCATTCCAGTAACTTTCAATACTACTAATCTTTGAGATATTACTGTGCCATCATTATTATTACTATAAGAATATAATTCATAACCCCACTATATTCTCATCAATATAAAATATACTACTGTGTGACTTAGATATAGTACTGGATAATTGAGTTTTTCCACAAAATATTCACATGAAGTTAGGCCTCGGATTCTCCCACAATATTCTCTGAGGGATTTAGTGTTCTCTTAAAGAACTAATTGAGGAATTTTCAGAAATCACTATTGTTAGTAGTTATTGTTACACTTTCTTTTTCTTGAGAGGATAGGGAATTTTTTAAATAAAGTAACATTAATCGAAATGGGATTATTTATTTAATTTAGAATCGCCACTTGGAATAATTTATGGTGTCCCAAGTCACCGGTTTATTTAAAATCCCAAATCGAAGAAATTGAACTCTTATTTACGGTCTGCGAAAACCAGAAGACCGAGTAGGAATTTTGTTAATCCGGGAGAAGGTGTTAGGCATTCCGGATTCCGCGATTTTAGCACGATCACTTTAATCATACCTGGCTTAATCAATTGTTTATTACTCATTTTAGAACCTATGTACATTTTACCTTTTACCGCTTTTTAATTATGGCGCTTTATGGATTTAATCGTTGAAGTGGTGACATGTGTGTAAATCCGCTTTATTTGGGGCGCTAAAATTATGTCACGCGAATGTATACACAATCAGTCACACTTATTAATTTAAGATAGTCTTGTCAAAGTAGCGCGAACGCGTACTCTGATTTATTTTGAAAAATCATAATTATGTCACGCGAACGTGTACATAATCACGATGATGCGCCTAAAGGTATTTCTACAATGTTCATGAGTTAGCAACAATGTTTTCAGCAAAATAAGACTTATTTTAATCTACTATTTCCTTCCTATTACACACACTATTTCCTCACACCCATACGGACATAAGATTTTCTCAGTTGATTAACTAGGAAATCATGTTAAAACAGCAACCAGACTTGCAAGGTACCATATGCATATTTTGTTTCTAAATCTGACAATTAGCTTCAGACATGTCAACAATATATACCTCAACAATAACATTTGATATTCACAGATTGTTCAACAAATCATAGAATTTATTTCACGATTATTGTTTAAATCTATAGCCCGTTTTAAGTATTAGCTAAACCAAGCGTTTCGACACCATTTCAAATCAAACTCACAAAATAGTCACAAAATTAGATTCCAATAAACAAATATCATATCTCTACTCACCGAACCTGTGGACAACCCACTTATGCTCAAACAAAAATTGAGGTAACAGACACTAGTAACAAATGAGCCCGAAACAAGTCCTGAAATTTACCATTAATCAAAGAGAAAGTACAGGTTTGAGATAATGTACCGAGGAGTTTGATAATAAGCCTTGAGGTAGCCACATAAAGGCTGGACAAACGGAAAAAATGAAGTCTAGCAGGATCAATGGCAGAAACAACAGAAAGCAGCTTCTATTCCCAGTTGAAAATCAGCTTGAAATACAGAAGGGGCAGAAGGAAAACAGTAGCCAGTGGTATGGAGTTAAGCTGGATCGGAACCATGGACGAGAGCTCGACGAATTCAAATGTGACCTTGCCGGCGAACTCGGACTCAACCTTGAAGTTTGCTGTTTTTGTGCGAAAAAAAAAGCTTGTTTCCTCGAGCTTTTAGCTCAGTTTTTTGCTGGTCTTTAGAGGCTGTTTAGCAGCGTTTTGGGACTGGTTTTAACTGAGTTTTGACTATTGTTTGGTGGTGACATTTTGGTGGTTCACCCGCGACTCGACGGCGGCTAATTTTGAACACTTTCACATGGTTACCTAGCTGGATTTTCATGGCTTCTGATGGTTGATTTTCTGGTTGAAAATGATGAATGTTTTTTTTTGTTTCTTTTCCCAGCCCCGTTCGTCCTCCTTTAGGTGTGTGTGCGTGTGTGTGAAGAGAATATGGAGGTGAGAGTGAGGAGAGTCTTTCAATGGAAGGTGGGGTGGTCGATTCTCATCTTGTTTGAGCGAGAGATCGAGGAAGATGATCGAGGAGCCGGGGAGGGGGGGGGGGTCGGCGCTGGGCTGTTAGAGGATAATCCAATCTATGTCTTTTAGAGTTAAGATTTTAGTTGTTTTAATGAGAGGGGGTCTTGGGCTGGTTCGGGTCGGGGGCTGGGTGGAGGAGAGTGGATTGGGGCGAAAAATTGGGCCATTTCCGATTTCTTTTGGCCCAGTTCCGATTTTGAGCTCAATTAATTAATTTGAACCTAAAATGTAAAACAAATTAAAGTATTTTTGTATTTTATTTAATGCAAACTAAATGTTAATAATTGCAAGTAAAAGTCTAAGAATGCAAAAAAGCAAAAGGGAAAAATATATTTTTGATCATTTTCGTGATTTGAAATGCTACTAAAACTGCTAAAGTGCAAATGAATGCCAAACAAATAAAAATAAAAAAATTCCTAAAATCTACAAAAGTCACTAAAACTATTTTTAAATATTTGGGAGTAATTTCCTATGTGGGGCAAAAATTAAGTGCTCACAGCTGCCCCTCTTTGCTCGGAAACATGAAGAGTTTTCGGTAAAGATAAAGTGAGCATTAGAACAATTTTTGCCCGTTTGATACTCCATGGGAAGCATTTTTGAAAGAGTTTGACCGAACCTTGCTTCGGAGGTTGCCTACATATCCTTGGCTAAAAGGAATCAGGTTAGTGTAGTTCTGGAAATTTTGGTAGCTGGGACTACCGGAAAACTCTGATTTCACTGTTGTTGCAGCTGTTACTGTTTGTTGAGCTTCTTATTACACCAAAAATCAAAATGAAAAACTAAACTAGCTAAACCTACCAGCTACAAGTTACAAGATTCCTATCTATAAATCTTCTGAAGCTTGATCTTGAGTCTTGATTGGTTCTTCTTGCAGACTCTGATCTGATTCTTGATGCTTGTTAGCTGCAAGTGTTGGCTCATTCTCTTCAACTTTTAGGTTCAAGGCAGGACATGCAAATCTTGTGACTTTAATCATGTCTTGAGCAGTCCACATCTTTTCTCCGCTTCTACTTTGAGTTCACTTCTTTTTCTTTTCTTTTTCGTTTTCTTTTTCCGAAATGAGACTTCTTCTTTTGGTCATCTCGAATCCTGTGTCTCGAGGTATAAACCTGCTCAGAACACCAAAACAAACAAACGACGGAATTTTTCTGCCCCAGTTTTCACTAGGAAAATCTCGTGAGTTTAGTTGTAACCAAAACTCAATACTACCTCATTATTGAAAGCAATAAAAATTAGGACTGTGTATCCTTAAGAAAAAGAGATTAGGGAGTGGAGACCCTATATCTAAAAAAAATGAAATCAACTAGGGAGTGGAGACGTTATTGTTGGAAAATCATCAACTAGGGAATGGTGACCCTATGTTGGCATCAAGTTATGTTGGCATCAGGTTATGCTGGCATCAACTAAGGAGTAGAGACCCTATGTTGCCATCAACTAGGGAGTGGTGACCCTATGTTAGGATCAGGTTATGCTGGCATCAACTAGGGAGTGAGACCCTATGTTGGCATCAGGTTATGCTGGCATCAGGTATGCTAGCATCAACTGGGAGTGGAGACCCTATTCGGCATCAACTAGGGAGTGGTGACCCTATGTTGGCATCAGGTTATGCTGGCATCAACTAGGGAGTGGAGACACTATGTTGGCATCAAGTTATGTTGGCACCAGGTTATGCTGGCATCAACTAGGGAGTGGCTCCCCTATGTTGGCATCAACTAAGGAGTGGTTACCCTATGTTGGCATCAGGTTATGCTGGCATCAGGTTATGCTGGCATCAACTAGGGAGTGGAGACCCTATGTTGGCATCAGGTTATACTGGCATCAATTAGGGAGTGGAGACCCTATGTTGGCATCAACTAGCGAGTGGTGACCCTATATTGGCATCAGGTTATGCTGGCATCAACTAAGGAGTGGAGACCCTATGTTGGCATTAACTAGGGAGTGAAGACCCTATGTTGGCATCGAGTTATGCTGGCATCAGGTTATGCTGGCATCAACTAGGGAGTGGAGACCCTATGTTGGCATCAACTAGGGAGTGGTGACCCTAAATTGGCATCAGGTTTTGCTGGCATCAGGTTATGGTGGCATCAACTAGGGAGTGGAAGACCCTATGTTGGCATCAACTAGGGAGTGGTGACCCTATGTTGGCATCAGGTTATGCTGGCATCAACTAGGGAGTGGAGACCCTATGTTGGCATCAACTAAGGAGTGGTGACCCTATGTTGGCATTAGGT
>NW_017673525.1:87359-123242 GCF_001879085.1 Nicotiana attenuata
TGGCATTAGGTTATGCTGGCATCAACTAGGGAGTGGAGACCCTATGTTGGCATCAACTAGGGAGTGGTGACCCTATGTTGGCATCAGGTTATGCTGGCATCAACTAAGGAGTGGCGACCCTATGCTGGCATCAGGTTATGATGGCATCAACTAGGGAGTGAGGACCCTATGTTAGCATCAACTAGGGAATGGAGACCCTATGTTTGAGAAAATGCAGCTAGGGATTAGAGACCCCATACTACCATGATTTTGAATTTTCTTTGTATTCTTTCTTTTCCTTTACTTTTTTTTCATTATTTATTTAAGAGAACGAGTAAAAATGCAGGAGCGAATTTGGAAGAGACTTCCCTTTTGGATTGATTATTGTTGCAGAGCTATTTTAGTCTCTGCGCGGCTTCCATTTATTGCACCTGCTTCTTGCAAGGTTGCTTTGAATTACACTTGTTTCCTGTTTTTCAAACAAATAACAATTTCTCAGTTTGAAACAGTGGTTGGTTTTGTGTCCTTGGGCGTTTCAGTCACTTGGTCTCGACTCTTTAATCTGTAATTGGTTGTTTCCTGAATACTGATTGCATTTCAGACCCCGGAGAACCTCTTACTTTTCCAGACTTTGCCATGACGATTGGTCACGTGGGACTCAACCTTTTCAAATTTATTTTTCCTCTGTAGGCCTTTCACATCTGACTTGTTTTTTTTTTCAACTTTTAACTTCAGAGCATTGGGGAACTTTTTGGCTCCTTAAACTTTGTTGCAACGGCTAGTGCTTGGGACTTAACCTTTTCCAACTTTATTTCGCCTTCGTAGGCCTTTCATTTCTGACTTCTTTCTTCCAACTTCAATTTCAGAGCATTTGGGGTACCCTGGCTTTTGAAACCTTTGCCGAGACGGTTAGCCACGTGGGACTCAACCTTTTCAACTTCATTTGCCTTTATAGGCACTTCAATTTGATTTTCTCCTTCAAAGAGTTTTGATTTCGAAGCATCAGCCGCCATGGCCAGTCGAGGTCGACTTGATGCCCCTGACAAGGCTGGGTGCCTTTTGCATATTAGCTTGTATCAAAGGAGAACCTTGTAAATCAGTCTTACAATCCTTTCTTTGTCTTAGTTTCAGAACACAGTTAGACCGAAAGGGGATTCATAGAAAATAAACAATGGAATGGAGAATGAGTTTAAACAAGAAGTGTCCCTTTCGGGAAAGGAAAGAAGGACTTATCTGGAGTACATGCGGACTTCAATGAATATGACATGCCTTTTGGACTGGATGCCTGTCCCGTGTAAACCGTCCTACTCTCAGAAATTCATCACAACTTATGCCTCAAAATCGATAAACCTTGCTGGGACTCTGTTGATTCCAATGGCTGTGAGGATCCCTTCTTCGATCAGTAGAGCCCTTTGCGGGTTTTCACCAACTGACCTCTCTCATTTCTTTTCCACCGTCGCCTTGTAGTGCTCTTTGCGAGTGTTCACTAACAAGACTCTCATTTGCAATTTCTCTACTTATCATCGCCTTACGGGGCCCGTGAGGGTTTTCACCAACAAACTCTCTCATTTCATTTCCCTCATTTTGTTGTATCATATCCAAGTAACTGTATCCTCCAATTCTTGAACGTTCTCATCGATTGATCGAAAGGACCTGAAAAGGATTTGGGTAAAAAGAATTTGGACTGAATTACAACTTTGTAACATTTCAGGAGAAACCATTGCCGAAACATTATAACATCTGCCCCAGTTTCACTTTTGGGGGAATTTGGATATTTATTTTGGTGTGACTGAACCCCAGAGAGAGGCTTCCTACGTATCCTTTCGGAATCAAGTCGAACGTAGTTCACGAAGTTTTGTTTTTGATTTTCTTGTTTTTCTTCTTCCGTTTTTTCCTTTACCTTTTTTTCCATTTTCCATTTCATTTTCTTTTTATCTTTTCTTCCTTTTTTTATTTTGTAATTTTCTTTTCTTTTTTCATTTTTTCAAATTTTTTCAATTTTTTTTCGATAACACTTTCAGGTTCCAAAGAGGGTAATCAAAGAAGAGTAACCGGCTCAAATGGTTTACAAAAGGGTTAACGGTGTTCGAGTAGCGAGAATGAAAGCCTTCGTCATCCGAACCGGAGAATATTAATACCATATGGAGGATCAAATATAGTACCTTTTGGATGCATTTGCATTGACAGTTGTTTCAGGGATATTTCCTTCGATGTTACCCAAGTACAACGCTCTCTTTCGTAGTACTCTTGTTACCATGTATGGATCTTTCCAATCTGGAGCCAACTTTCCCTTAGCTGTTCCAACTCTTTGATTTATTTCCTTAAACTTATCTTCATTGCAATCTAATTCTTGATTCATTATTTCGAGGTCTGACAGCGTTTTAGGATCTGGGCATGAAGTCCGCAAGCATGTCATGTTATTGAAATCTGCATTTAACAGAACTAAAAAGAGAACAAGAAAAGTGACAATAAGAAAAGAGACATTCCTGGGTAATGAAATATTAATTTCATTTGATTTTTTTAATTTCTAATTTGGTTTTTTTTTTAAAAAAATTTTAGAGATAGAAGGGTTTACATCTGAAAGTATGACAATAAAGTAAAACATCCGAATCACACCCTGAGATAATCGGGACGCAGAAAGGATAGCAAGACTGGCTACCGAGACTCCCGTTTGATGGGGAACTTTCAGGCTTGGCAACCATTTTTTGGATTTTCTTCTGCCTCAGCAATGGCTGCAATGACCTTCAGTGCCGGATCATATCCCTCATCTTCACGAATTATTCCGACTATTGGCCCATTGTTATGAGAAGGCAAGGGATTGTTCGTCAGATCAGGAGCCTCTTCGTCCCGAAGAATAATTCTTCCAACTTCAATCAAGTCTTCAACTGCCCCGTTGAGGGTCCAAAAGTCCTCAGTACTGTGTCCCACTGCTCCAGAGTGGTATTCATATCTAGCATCAGCTCGGTGTGAGGGGGACTCGGGGTTCGGCCGGTTCGAGGCCACTGGCTGCAACAGATCTAGCCTGAATAGCTTTTGGAACAAACATTGAATACGATTCACCAATATGGGTGAAGTGATTCTTTTTTAAAGGCCCTCTTGAGCGAGGATTGTACTGGGGGATATTGATTGGGATTATATGGAGCTTGGCAAGGATGGACATTTCTGGGAGGTGGAGCTCGATTTTGTGTATGATGTTATGGCCGCGTGTAAGGTTGCGCGCTCATCACCGCGTAGGGAGGCATTGCCACAGCATAAGCAGCATCTTGAAGGGGGTAATAGTATGGTGGGATCGAGGCCATAGGAACCATGCCTTTGGATCTTGTGAAGTAAGTATGGAAAGCCAGATTACCAACAAAACCAACCACCTGAACAGAACCTGGCTAATTTGCACACCTAACAACCTTGTTAGTTTTGAAACGCTTAACAGATAGGAAATCGCACGTTTGGATGCAACGCACCTAAATAGTTAAACGCTTCTATCATGTGTTTGAACGGTTGCATGTTTCATCCCGGCCTCAACCAACCCTTTTTCAATCTGTACCTCTTTTCTTTCATTTCTGCCTCTCTTTAATCACTCTTGATTTTCTCAATTTGTTTCTGTCGTTTTTTGTTTTCATAACACTCTCTTTTCTCTTTTTGTTTTTGTCACTCTTATATTTTATCTTATTTTTTACGCTCTTTTTTTACACTTTTCTTTCTTTTTCACTCAATTTTTTTTTCTTTTTTTTTCCAGTTTATTTTTCAATCAATTAATTTTATGGCTATGATCGAATCCTAACAAAAAAAATAGTTTGGATTTTGGATTTTGATTTTTTGTTCGGCAGAAAGACTTCTAAAAATTCTTTTTTCTTTTTTGTTCTAAACTTTGGGAATTTCAAAAGAAAATATTTGTTTGTTTGAATTTCCATTCATATTCTCTTCTTTTTTTTTAAAGAAGAAAGAAAATATTTTTGGATTTTGAATGTTGCCTCTGAATTTTGGAAAGAGGAACTTTTAAGAAGATATTTCGGATTTTTGAGTTTTCTTTTTAAATTTACGAAAGTACTTCTGAAGAAAAGCAAAAATATTTTTTGAACTTCAATTTTTCAAATTTTTATGACATTTATGAAAAAGGACTTTTAAAGAAGGAAAGGAATTTTTTTTTGGATTTTTCTAAATTTTTTGGAAAAAATACTTCAAAATAAAGGAAACCCGTATTTTGGATTTTAATTTTTAATTTTTTTTAAATGTTTGAAAGAAAGACTTTTAAAGAAATATTTTTTTTTGTATTTTTTTTGTTCTAATGAAAGGATTTTTACAAAGAAATATTTTTGGGTTTAAAAAATGTTCTTATTGTTATATTTTTGGGATTTTCTAGGAAAAGACTTCCAAAGAAGGAATTAAAGGAAAATATTTATGGATTTTTTTTAAATTGGGGCCGGATCCGATGAAGTTTGCCTACGTATCTGACATCCGGTGAGAATCAGACCCGCGTAGTTCGATCAGATTTGACATAACCGAGAAAACATGGTATTGCCTCATTTTGAAATGACTATTTTTTTATGATTTTTTTTTAAATACATTTTTATTTTCTCTTTTTGTTTTTCAAAAATTTTGGTAGAGTTTCTAGGCATCTTCAAATACCAGGATTCTCAGAACCGGGTGAATTTTCTATCCTACCTCACTCTTAGTTTCGATTTTCTTCCCTTAACCGGTCGACAAACAAGCCGAAATATATAAATGCGCACATAGCACGGTAAGATGCATTAGGATGGTCTTTTATTTCGGGTACACCTGTCCTAGACGGACCCAACCCCTGTGTTGAGTCCCCTAAGTCAAATGCACGTGATGCAAACAAATGTACCTACTAGGGATCCGGCATGAGGCTATCTTATTCTAGGTTTAAACCTGGGGGTGTGTTCTAGACATGGCTTACCCAAGCGGAGAGCTCAAGCCGAAGTGGGGCAATGTACCGAGAGCACGAAGGTCTGCGCGGCCTAGTTGCTGACCCAACCTCGTTCTATTTGGTATGACTTCTAACAGAAAAGTGAGCCACGCGTACGTGTGCACTATATTTTTAGAAGACTAAGAAGGGAGGCGTAAGGAGACAGTTTAATACAGTTCAAAAATATCAAAGCGGTAAATGAACGGCAATTAGCACATTAGGCCCACAAACACAGTAATATCAACAAATAATAAAGCCAAGATCAAATTATATTACTAGATAGAATTCTGAACCCTAAACCAGAGGTTCTGGGTTCTTATCCCCGGCAGAGTCGCCAGAGCTATCACACCTCCTTTTTCCCGAGGGGATAGGGAGTTTTTCCAATTAAAGTGACATTAATCGAAATTGGATTATTTATTTAGTTTCAGAGTCGTCACTTCGTATAACTTATGGTGTGCCAATTCATCGGATTATTTTAAATCCTAAATCGAGGAAATTGACTCTTATTTACAATCACGACCCGGATTTTCCACCCTCGGGGTCGTGATGGCGCCTACTAATGCAAGCTAGGCAAGCCAATTAATAGCACAAATTATCTTTTTACCCATTTTATATTCATTAACAATTTCTAAGTAATAGCATTAAAACGACGGAAGTTAACATAAAAGGAAGAAAAACAAACAACTATCTGAACATAAATACCTAGTACAACTGTTTGAGATTCGACTACCCAGAACTGGTGTCACAGTTTCACAGACGGTCTAAGAATACTACAAATAAAGGGCCTGAAGAAATAAATACAACACTGTCTCTAGAAATGCATGAAAGAAACAGGAATAGTAGATAGAAGGAGACGCCAAGGCCTGCGAACGGCTGCAGGACTACCTCGGGTCGCCTGATGATCAAGAATCAGCAATCTCACGGTGGTCCAAAGTCCACAACACTGGAGTCTGCACAAAAGAGGGCAGAGTGTAGTATCAGCACAACCGACCCCATGTGCTGGTAAGTGCCTAGCCTAACCTCGGCGAAGTAGTGATGAGGCTAGGACCAGACCACCAAATAAACCTGTGCAATTATATAATATATAGCAGAAATAAACAAGTAAGGATGGGAGGGGGAAACATGCTTCAGGGAATGACAGGTAGAAATAGAATATCAAGAGAACTACAAGGGAATCAAAATCCAACCACTAACAAGAATAAGGAAAGCAAAGGCAGATTTCACTTTCTTGTCACATCTTGTTGCAGGCGTGCAACCCGATCCCATTTCCTGTATCTCGTGGTAGGCGTGCCACCCGCTCCCATTTTATTGTACCTCGTGGTAGGCGTACCACCCGCTCCTATTTCATTATATCTCGTGGTAGGCATACCATCCACTCCCATTTCATTATATCTCGTGGTAGGCGTACCACTCGCTCCCATTTTATTATATCTCGTGGTAGGCGTACCACCCACTCCCATTTATTATATCTCGTGGTAGGCGTACCACCCGCTCCCATTTTATTATATTTCGTGGTAGGCGTACCACCCGCTCCCATTTCAGTATATCTTGTGGTAAGCGTACCACCCGCTCCCATGTACAAGCCAACAATAATTACAAGGAATCCCGGCAAGGGAAAAATATTATCAACAAACATCCCGGTAAGGAAACAATGATATTTCAACAATATCCCGGCAAGGGAGAAACATCTATAACCAAACTTGTTACAACATCTAACTACCTCAGCTATAACCAGACTTGTTACGATACCGTACTACCAAGCTATAACCAAACTTGTTACAACACCTAACTAGCTCCGCTATAACTAAACTTGTTATAACACATAAGTACCTCAGCTATAACTATACTTGTTACAACACCTAACTACCTCATTTATAACTAAACTTGTTACAACACCTAACTGCCTCAGCTATAACTAAACTTGCTACAACACCTAACACAAAGAATTATCAACCTAAGCATCCGTAATATCAATTAAGAACACAATGCAAGGGAATCACAACTCAACAATAGCCCGGCAAGGGGGCAACATAATGATCTCTTCCCCTTCTCACTTTTACTTCACAACTCGAACCAATGCTCTAGAGTTTCAATTATCACTTATACTATCGCAATTCGTTATACAACTGGAGCCAACGCTCCTCAATGTTCATAGGTCACAATTTGTTTCACAACTTTACACAACAAATAGAAATTTTCACCAAGGCATGAATAATACAACGACATCATGGAAATCACAATATAAGACTCACGGTCATGCTCGACACCAATGTATAGATACTCGTCACCATACCTATACATCTTAATCAACAAGAAACAAATAGCAAATAGGACACAACTCCTATCCCTCAAGCTAAGGTTAGACCAAACACTTACCTCAAACTTCCACGGCCAACTCAAGCCTCGAACACCGCCTTTCCTTTCGAATTCGGCTCCAAATCAATCGTATCTATACATAATCGACTTTATAACATCAATAAATGCTAAACAATTCAATTCCAATGCCTAATTATATATTTCTAATAATTCTTCCCAAAAATCCAAAAATCGACCCCGGGCCCGCTTGGTCAAAACACGAGGTTCGAACCAAAATCCGATCCCCATTCACCCACGAGCCCAAATATATCATTATTTCCAGAATACGACCCCAAAATGAGGTCTAAATCACAATTAATCAAGAAGCCCTAACTCTACCCAAATTCCCAATTTTCTACCCTTAATCTCATGTTTTAGGCCTATAAATCTAGTGGGTGTTGATAAAAATGGAAGATAACAAGTTAAAAATTACTTACCCAAGAGATTATGGTGAGGAAATGCTTTAAAAATCGCCTAAGAGCTTTGGAGAAGAAGAGGTTTATGAAATTTTATGAAAATCCCGTAAGTTGACTGTTTTTGAGACTTAAAAATAACTGGGCGAAATTGCCCTTCGCGTTCGCGGTGAGCCGGGCCTGAAGACCTTCGCGTTCGCGACATTGGGCTCGCGTTCGCATAGAGTAAACTCCTCGAGCCCTCGCGTTCGCCTCCAAAGGGTCGCGTTCGCGTAGAACAAATGCCCCACCCCTGCCCAGGCTCATTTGGCCTTCGCGTTCGCGTGGCCAGGATCGCGTTCGCGAAGGGTTAACCCCCCAACGCGTCGCGTTCGCGACCTGTGCTACGCGTTCGCGTAGAAGGAATCTCCTTCAACAAAATTTAATGCATCGCGTTCGCGAGGGTTCTCCCGCGAACGCGAAGAAGGAAACATCAGAAATCCAACAGCTGAAAACCTGCAATTTTTCTTAAGTCCGAAACCTTTCGAAACACACTCGAGCCCTCGGGGCTCCTAACTAAACATACATACTAACTCAATGACATCATGCGAACTTATCTGTGCGATCAAATCGCCAAAATAAACTCAATAACAACGAGTTAAACCTCAAAATCAAAGGATTTTTCTCAAACTTCATGAAACATCAACTTTTGCAATTTAGGTCCGAATCACGTCAAATGACATCCGGTTTTCACCAAATTCTACAGAAACGTCTTAAATCATATATAAGACCTGTACCGGGCGCCGGAACCAAAATACGGGCCTGATACCATCATGTTCTAATCAAATTTCATTTCAAAAATATTTTAAACAATTTAAGAAGACAATTTTCCTTAAAAATTCACTTCTCGGGCTTGGGACCTCGGAATTCGATTCCGGGCATACGCTCAAGTCCCGTATTTTCCTACGGATCCTTGGGGACCGTCAAAATCACGGATCCGGGTCCGTTTACCCAAAACGTTGACCGAAGTCAAATTAATTCCTTTATTAGCCAAATTTTGTCATTTTTCACAGATTTTCATATTTAAGCTTTCCGGCTACGCGCCCGGACTACGCACGCAAATTGAGATGACTCTAAATGAGGTTTTCAAGGCCTCGAAACACAGAATTCAATTTAAGAACAAGTGATGACCTTTTGGGTCATCACATCCTCCACCTCTAAAACAATCGTTCGTCCTCGAACGGACATAAGAAGGAAGTACCTGAGTCGGGAAAAAGATGGGGATAACGGCTCTGCATATCGGACTCGGACTCCCAGGTCAATGCCTCAGCAGGCTGACCTTCCACTGAACACGAACAGAAGGAAAACTCTTCGACCTCAACTGACGAACCTGCCGGTCTAGAATAGCCACCAGCTCCTCCTCATAAGACAAGTCCTTATCCAACTGGACAGTGCTGAAATCTAACGCGTGGGATGGATTGCCGTGATACTTCCGAAGCATGGACACATGAAACACTAGATGCACGACTGATAAGCTCGGCGGCAATGCAAGTCTATAAGCCACCTCTCCCACTCGGTCAAGAATCTCAAATGGACCAATGAACCTAGGGCTAAGCTTGCCCTTCTTCCCAAATCTCATCACGCCCTTCATGGGCGACACTCGAAGCAATACCCGCTCACCGACCATGAAAGCCAAATCGCGAACCTTGCGGTCGGCATAACTCTTTTGCCTGGACTGAGCTGTACGAAGCCTATCCTGAATAATCCTGACCTTGTCCAAGGCATCCTTAACCAGATCCGTACCCAACAACCGAGCCTCTCCGGCTCAAACCATCCAACCGGAGACCGACACCGTCTACCATATAAAGCCTCATAAGGAGCCATCTGGATACTCGACTAGTAGCTGTTGTTGCGGGAAAACTCCGCTAAAGGTAAAATTGATCCCACGAGCCTCCAAAGTCAATGACACAAGCTCGGAGCATATCCTCAAAAATCTGAATAGTCCGCTCGGACTGCCCGTCCGTCTGGGGATGAAATGATGTGCTCAACTCAACCCGTGTGCCCAACTCTCGCTGAACTGCTCTCCAGAAACGCGAGGTAAACTTCGTACCTCGGTCCGAAATAATAGGCACGGGTACACCATGAAGGCGAACAATCTCCCGGATAGATCTCAGCTAACCTCTCAGAAGAATAGGAGACTGCCACAGGAATGAAATGTGCCGACTTGGTCAGCCTATCAACAATGACCCATACTGCGTCGAACTTCTTCCGAGTCTGCGGGAGCCCAACAACGAAATCCATAGTGATCCGCTCCCACTTCCATTCGGGAAGCTCAATCCTCTGAAATAAACCACCAGGCCTCTGATGCTCATACTTAACCTGCTGACAATTCAAACATCGAGCTACATATGCCACGATATCCTTCTTCATTCTCCACCACCAATAATGTTGTCGCAAATCCTGATACATCTTCGCAGCGCCCGGATGAATAGAGTACTAGGAGCTATGGGCCTCCTCTAAAATCAACTCTCGGAGCCCATCCACATTAGGCACACAACTCGACCCTGCAATCTCAAAACTCCATCATCATCTAAGGTAACCTACTTGGCACCTCCGTGCTGCACCGTGTCTTTAAGGACACACAAATGGGGATCATCATACTTCCGATCACGAATACGCTCCAATAAAGAAGAACGAGCAACCGTGCAAGCTAACACACGACTAGGCTCAGAAACGTCCAGTCTTACGAACTGATTGGCCAGAGCCTGAACATCCAAAGCAAGCGGTCTCTCACCGATGGGAATATAAGCAAGACTGCCCATACAGGATGACTTCCTACTCAAAGCATCTGCCACCACATTGGCATTTCCCGAATGATGTATGATGGTGATATCATAATTTTTCAACAACTCCAACCACCTCCTCTGCCTCAAATGCAACTCCTTTTGCTTGAACAAATACTGAAGACTCTTGTGATCCGTGAATACCTCACATGCCACGCCATAGAGATAATGCCTCCAAATCTTCAATGCGTGAACTATGGCTGCCAACTCCAAATCATGAACCGGATAGTTCTTCTCATGAATCTTCAACTGCCGCGAAGCATAGGCAATGACCTTGCCATCCTGTGTCAACACTGCACCAAGCCCAATACGAGATGCATCACAATAAACAGTATAAGGCCCTGAACCTGTAGGCAAAACCAACACCGGTGCCGTAGTCAGAGCTGTTTTGAGCTTCTGAAAGCTCGCCTCACACTCGTCCGACCATCTGAACTGGGCACCCTTCTGGGTCAACCTGGTCATCGGGGCTGTGATAGATGAGAACCCCTCCACGAAACGTCAATAGTAGCCTGCTAATCCCAAGAAACTCCGAATCTCTGTAACTAATGTTGGTCTAGGCCAGTTCTTGACTTCCTCAATCTTCTTCGGATCAACATGAATGCCCTCTTCTGATACAACATGACCTAGGAATGCAACTGAACTCAACCAGAACTCACACTTCGAGAACTTAGCATATAACTGACTATCCCTCAGAGTCTGAAGAACCACTCTGAGATGCTGCTCGTGCTCCTCCTGGATGCAGGAATATATCTAAATATCATCAATGAAGACTATCACGAATGAGTCCAAATAAGGCCTGAACACTCGGTTCATCAAATCCATAAAAGCTGCTGGGGCATTTGTCAACCCGAATGACATAACCAAGAACTCATAATGCCCGTCCCGAGTGCGGAAAGCTATCTTAGGGACATCGGATGCCCTAATCCTCAACTGATGGTAGCCAGATCTCAAGCCAATCTTTGAAAATACCTTGGCACCCTGAAGCTGATCGAACAAATCATCAATCCTCGGCAGCGGATACTTATTCTTGATTGTAACCTTGTTCAATTGCCGGTAATCAATACATATTCTCATTGACCCATCCTTCTTTTTAACAAACAACACCGGCGCACCCCAAGGAGAAACACTGGGTCTAATGAAACCCTTCTCAAGCAAGTCCTGCAACTGCTCCTTTAACTCTTTCAACTCAGGCGGGGCCATACGATACGGCGGAATAGAAATGGGCTGAGTGCCCTGAGCCAAATCATTGCAAAAATCAATATCCCTGACGGGCGGCATACCCGGCAAGTCAGAAGGGCATACCTCCAGAAACTCACGGACAACGGGCATAGAATCAATAGAGGGAACCTCAACACTAGAATCAGGAACATATGCCAAATAGGTCAAACACCCCTTCTCGACCATACGCCGAGCCTTCACATACGAGATAACACTGCGGGTAGAATGACCAGGAGTCCCTCTCCACTAAACGAGGCAAACCCGGTAAGGCTAAGGTCACAGTCTTGGCATGACAGTCCAAGATAGCGTGGTAAGGTGATAACCAGTCCATCCCCAATATAACATCGAAATCAACCATGTCTAGAAGCAACAAATCTACACGAGTCTCAAGACTCCCAATCACCACAATACAAGAATGATGGACTCGATCTACCACAACAGAATCACCCACCGGTGTAGACACATAAACAGGGGCACTCAAAGAATCACTAGGCATGACCAGATGCGGTGCAAATAAGAACGAAGCTTCTCTACCACAAACCAGAACAGTACCTGCACCTCCACCTCTAATACCTTTACCTCCACCTCTAACATCTCTACCTCCACCTCTAATACCTCTACCTCCACCTCTAATACCTCTATCTCCATCTCTAGCTAACTAAGCGGCTGGACGAGTGCCTCAATGAACCTCCCCACTCTCTCTCACAGTGGGAAGTAGGATAAGAGCATGACTATCCAAGTCGATGAATCTAATCTCATACTGAGTAAAAGTCATAGAACCCTGTTGGAGACGCTCAAACTGCCTCCGATCGGCCTCTCTCTGAGTGATGGGGAGAAACTTCTCCAGAAATAGCTGTGTGAACTGTTCTCAAGTCAAAGCTGATGACCTAACTGGTATAGCCAATCAATAATCTCTCCAATAGGTCTTGGCGGATCCAGACAAGCGAAAAGTGGCAAAATCGACCCCATTGGTCTCCACGATCCCTGAGAACCTCATGACAACTGTCTAGCCAATCTTGGGGATCCTCAGAAGATGCACCGCTGAAAGTAGTAGTGAAGAGCTTGGTGAAACTTATCCAACCTCCACAAGGCCTCCGAAGACATAGCAGATCTATCACCAGTCTGTGCTGCTGCTCGGCTGAAGAAGCAGTACGTGACCTCGCCATTCGCGAAAGGACAAGAGTAGAGGTTTCAATCAGCAATGAGAAACCAAACCGCACGACAAGAAAGAACAAATGTGAAGTTTTTCCTAACTCTGTAGCCTCTGGGGGAACAGAGACCCATGTAACCTAGAGCTCTGATACCAACTTATCACGACCCGGATTTCCCACCATCGGAGTCGTGATGGCGCCTACTAATGCGAGCTAGGCAAGCCAATTAATAGCACAAATTATCTTTTTACCCATTTTATATTCATTAACAATTTCGAAGTAATAGCATTAAAACGGCGGAAGTTAACATAAGCGGAAGAAAAACAAACAACTATCTGAACATAAATACCTAGTACAACTGTTTGAGACTAGACTACCCAGAACTGGTGTCACAGTTTCAGAGACGGTCTAAGAATACTACAAATAAAGGGCCTGAAGAAATAAATACAACATTGTCTCTAGAAATTCATGAAAGAAACAGGAATAGTAGATAGAAGGAGATGCCAAGGCCTGCGAAACGCCTGCAGGACTACCTCGGGTCGCCTGCTGATCAAGAATCAGCAATATCACAGCGGTCCAAAGTCCACAACACTGGGGTCTGCACAAAAGAGTGTAGATTGTAGTATCAGCACAACCGACCCCATGTGCTAGTAAGCGTCTAGCCTAACCTCGGCGAAGTAGTGACGAGGCTAGGACCAGACCACCAAATAAACCTGTGCAATTATATAATATACAACGGAAAGTAAAGCAGAAATAAACAAGTAAGGATGGGAGGGGGAAACATGTTTCGGGAAATGACAGGTAGAAATAGAATATCAAGAGAACTACAAGGGAATCAAAGTTCAACCACTAACAAGAATAAGGAAAACAAAGGCAGATTTCACTTTCTTGTCACATCTTGTTGCAGGCGTGCAACCCGATCCCATTTCCTGTATCTCATGGCAGGCGTGCCACCCGCTCCCATTTTATTGTACCTCGTGGTAGGCGTACCACCCGCTCCCATTTCATTATATCTCATGGTTGGCTTACCACCCGCTCCCATTTTATTATATCTCGTGGAAGGCGTACCATCCGCTCCCATTTCATTATATCTCGTGGTAGGCATACCACCCGCTCTCATTTTATTATATCTCGTGGTAGGCATACCACCCGCTCCTATTTCATTATATCTCGTGGTAGGCGTACCACCCGCTCCCATGTACAAGCCAACAATAATTACAAGGAATCCCGACAAGGGAACAATATTATCAACAAACATCCCGGTAAGGAAACAATGATATTTCAACAATATCCCGACAAGGGAGAAACAGCTATAACCAAACTTGTTACAACATCTAACTACCTCAGCTATAACCAGACTTGTTACGACGCCCTACTACCCAGCTATAACAAAACTTGCTACAACACCTAACTACCTCCGCTATAACTAAACTTGTTACAACACCTAACTACCTCAGCTATAACTAAACTTGTTACAACACCTAACTACCTCAGCTATAACTAAACTTGTTACAACACCTAACTACCTCAGCTATAACTAAACTTGTTACAACACCTAACACAAAGAATTATCAACCTAAGCATCCGTAATATCAATTAAGAACACAATGCAAGGGAATCACAACTCAATAATAGCCCGGCAAGGGGGAACATAATGATTTCTTCCCCTTCTCACTTTTACTTCACCACTCGAACCAATGCTCTAGAGTTTCAATTATCACTTATACTATCGCAATTCGTTATACCACTGGAGCCAACGCTCCTCAATGTTCATAGGTCACAATTCGTTTCACAACTTTACACAACAAATAGAAATTTTCACCAAGGCATGAATAATACAACGAAATCATGGAAATCACAATATAAGACTCGCGGTCATGCTCGACACCAACGTATAGATACTCGTCACCATACCTATACGTCGTACTCAACAAGAAACAAATAGCAAATAGGACACAACTCCTAATCCCTCAAGCTAAGGTTAGACCAAACACTTACCTCAAACTTCCACGACCAACTCAAGCCTCGAACACCGCCTTTCCTTTCGAATTCGGCTCCAAATCAATCGTATATACATAATCGACTTTAGACCTCGTTTTGGAGTCGAATTCTGGAAATAATTATATATGGTGAGGAAATGCTTCAAAAATCGCCTAAGAGCTTTGGAGAAGAAGAGGTTTATGAAATTTTAAGAAATTCCCGTAAGTGTTCTGTTTTTTAGACTTAAAAATAACTGGGCAAAATTGCCCTTCGCGTTCGCGACAGGCTCATCGCGTTCGTGATGAGTGAGGCCTGAAGACCTTTGCGTTCGCGAAGAGTAAACTCCTCGAGCCCTCGCGTTCGCGTCCAAAGGGTCGCATTCGCGTAGAACAAATGCCCCACCCCTGCCCAGGCTCATTTGGCCTTCGCGTTCGCGTGGCCAGGACAGCGTTCGCGAAGGGTTAACCCCCCAATGCCTCGCATTCGCGACCTGTGCTACGCGTTCGCCTAGAAGGAATTTCCTTCAACAAAATTTAATGCATCGCGTTCGCGAGGGTTCTCCCGCGAACACGAAGAAGGAAACATCAGAAACCCAACAGCTGAAAACCTGCAATTTTTCTTAAGTCCGAACCCTTCCGAAACACATCCGAAACACACCCGAGCCCTCGGGGCTCCTAACCAAACATACATACTAACTCAATGACATCACACAAACTTATCTGTGCGATCAAATCGCCAAAATAACCTCAATTACAACGAATTAAACCTCAAAATCAAAGGATTTTTCTCAAACTTCATAAAACATCAACTTTTGCAATTTAGGTCCGAATAACGTCAAATGACATCCGTTTTTCACCAAATTCTACAAAAATATCTTAAATCATATATAAGACCTATACCGGGCGCCGAAACCAAATTACGGGCCCGATACAATCATGTTCTAATCAAATTTTATTTCAAAAATGTTTTAATCAATTTCAGAAGATAATTTTCTTTAAAAATTCATTTCTCGGGCTTGGGACCTCGGAATGCGATTCCGGGCATACGCCCAAGCCCCGTATTTTCCTACGGACTCTCCGCGACCGTCAAATCACGGGTCCGGGTCCGTTTACCTAAAACGTTGACCGAAGTCAATTTAATTCCTTTATTAGCCAAATTTTATCATTTTTCACAGACTTTCATGATTAAGCTTTCCGGCTACGCGCCCGGACTGCGCACGCAAATCGAGATGACTCTAAATGAGGTTTTCAAGACCTCAGAACACAGAATTCAATTTAAGTACAAGTGATGATCTTTTAGGTCATCCCATTTACGGTTTGTGAAACCAGAAGAACGAGTAAGGAATTTCGTTAATCCGGGAGAAGGTCTTAGGCATTCCTGGATTCCGTGATTTTAGCACGATCGCTTTAATCATACCTGGCTTAATCAAATTGTTTAATTACTCATTTAGGACCTATGTACATTTTACCTTTTACCGCTTTTTAATTATGGCGCTTTCTGAATTTAATATTTGAAGCAGATTACATGTGTGTAACTCCGCTTTATTTGGGGCGCTAAAATCATATCACATGAACGTGTACATAATCAGTCATGCATATTAATTTAAGATTGTTTTGCCAATGTCGCGCGTACTCTGATTTATTTTGGAAAATTATAATTATGTCACGCGAACGTGTACATAATCACGATGATAGCTTCAAAACGCGCCTAAAGGTTGTCGCACCCCTTTTTCACGCGAAATCGGGTTTCGACACGTGACAACTCTTTTAAGGAAGGTTGTTAAAAGAGAGAGTCGCCACCTAACGGGTTAAGGTGCGTTAGGACAGCTATTTGTAGATAACTCTGTCTAACTAGTTTGCGTCACCAAAGATTGGTAAGGGCTCGAAATTACCTCGAAGAGAAGGTGTTAGGCACTCTTCGAGGACCACAACTGTGGGTCCTGGCCGGCGATAGGATTTGCTGCGCCCATAACGTTTGTAAAGGAAGTCGAAGGGTATATAAGATTTCTTCAGGCAGACCAGCTCATCATTCTTTCTAAAAACCATCATTTTCAGAAACCCTCGAGAAGTGAGATTCTCAGGTACCAATAATCAAAGGCTATCCTAGGGAAGTCCGGCAAAGCCCCCCTATTTTCTCTAGAAGGGGAGTCATTTCTATATCACCGAAACGGAAAACAGCCCTCTTTTCATCCCAGAACATAGTAGCGGCCTCGATCAGTACATTGTTTGGCTGAAGGTCTAGCAAAGAAGGTAAATTCCCAATAACTCTTTTTACATGGTTTTTGTCACTTGGTGCGAGATTTTCCCTCCATTAGCAAAGGTGGGAGATTTCGAACCATGCCGAACCTGGGGACCTCGTGCCTCATTTCTGCAAAAACAGATAAAGTTAGCCCTTGCCCCCTCTAGATTCAGCTATTTACACGTTAATGATCAACATATTGACATGTTTTCTCCAAATAATGCACAGATCGTGAATGTGTCCATTGGGATTATGGAAATCCCGGCGGACTTTGGAATAGGTTTGTCTTAGTGAGTTATTGTGCGGACAACGTTCTAACTCATACTAGGGTTAGACATGATGCATGCACAGTTGATTTTAGAATGAGGTTTCTAGAAGAGTCTAGACTGGTACCCTCATGCGGACAACTTATGAGGGAAAGGCACGGAAATGTTGATTGGACCGCTGATCGACTAGTTTTACCGCAAATAAGTCTTTCCTAATTTAAAGGGTGATTTTAGGAAAAGCGCGGACACTCATCATGTGCCGCTATGGTATTAATACGCACGAGTGGAATATGATGTGGAGGATGCTTTATGCAAAGATAAAATAACACGTTGTCAAGTTTTTTGCATGTTTGAAAGCAATAAATGCAATATCGAATAAACATAGAGACATGAAGAAAAGGAAAACAGGGAACAAGTTAGTTCGCATGATGAAAGAATTGTAATAAAGTAAATAAAGGGGTAGGGATTGAGGGAGACATGATATAGCAAATTTAAAGGGTTTGGAGCAAGTGACCCGGATTAGTAAATAAGGGAAAATGCAAGTTGTAATCAAATTAAACGAAGAGTTTCATATGAGTTCATATAAAAGGGAAATAGGGAAGAGAATGTGCATCTATTAATAAAAGGGAAAATAGGAGCGGGATATTCAAGTAACCGCAAAATAACAAAAACACGCTTATCGAGAGAGACTAATTCATGTAGATCAAGTTCGTAATGGTAAGAGCCTAAAAATATCCACAGCAGAGTCGCCATGCTGTCGCGCCTCAAAATCGAGTTTCGACACGTCACAACTCTTTTAAGGAAGGGTGTTAAAAGAGAGAGTCGCCACTTAATGGGTTAAGGTGCGTTAGAGCACCTATTTGTAGATAACTCTGTCTAACTAATTTGCGTCACCAAAGATCGGGTAAGTGCTCGAAATTACCTCGAAGAGAAGGTGTTAGGCACTCTTCGAGTTTCACAACTGTGGGTCCTGGCCGAACTCAATTATATGAATTAGTATCAAAGACAAGAAAATAAAGGGATTTGGGGAAGTTCATTATTAAACACAAATAATTGATTGAAGGGCAAGGTGGGGGGTGGGGGGTCCTAAGTTTTTTAACCAAAAGGATCACCCCGTGCAACATAAATAATACTTTGTAACTCCCTCGAGATGGGGTGTTACTCATATTATTCAGCGAGCACAGACTGTCATCTCTTGCTACCCAATTACTATCTTTAAGTTGTTTACTTAAAGCGCACTAGTTAGTTCTAAGCCGTATCCTACGCGTGCACTACCCGTCCCATGCCTATGCTCCAGGAGGCATTTGGACCTTTATTTTTAAGATAGTTCTAGACTTTAACTTAGGTTGCTCAAAAGGGAAAATATTAAGCAACATACAAAACAGTTTAGGACTTTCACATATATGCAAGTAAGGGCTCAAGTTAGCCTCCGCATTTAGACAACAAATGAATGCAAGTCAGATTAACAAAGACAGTTGCTGATTTTAATAAGTTGAGGTTGCAGATACCTATAGGCATGATCTCTATATGAATCTGGATTTAATGAGCGGGCATTTTACAATATCGGAAACCTACATAGTTGCCTGCTGATTACAAGTATAAGCGATTAAAACTATAGGCATTTTATGCAGTAACTACTAATGGTGATCACTAAATTATGTTCAGAATTGGTTAATCGGGTCCTATAGGCACGATTTCTAGTGATAATAGTTAACACCGCATTGGGGATTATTAAAGAAGTGAGTAGGACAATTAATTAACTGACTCGGATCCTATAAGCATGATTTCTATAAATAAAACTGATTTTCAGATCCTATAGGCATGATTTCTATAATTAAAAGCAGATTTTTAGATCCTATAAGCATGATTTCTATAATTAAAAACAGATTATTTTTTAGATCCTATAGGCATGATTTCTATAATTTGTGGATAGAGGAACATGTAAACATAATTTTGCACACATATTGAATCACACTATTTCCTATAAGCATGGTCTCTAACAAGCAGAAATAGAACGCAGTTGAACCAAGTTTTGAACCTATAGGCAGGATTGCTAACATATGATGACTGATCATGACAAAGTACCTGTAGGCATGATTTCTAACGCACGACATATAATAACACATCATCGAACCTATAAGCATGATTTTTACCTGACTTGTTGCAAGTATAAGAAAAAAATCCCTTTCCCAATTTCACTAATACCCCAAAATATTATTACAATAATTATTACAGACCCAGAATGAATGTTGTAAATTACAAAGTAGATATAGCTATAGGGAGCCTACAGCATGCCCAAAATACACCTGGCCCGGCCAGGCCTTCATTTTCACAATTAACCACAGCACCAATGTTACATACTCATAGACATAAAGCAGCCAGGAATTGAATGATTCCCCCAGTAGCCTTAAAAATAGAATTGAGCATATAGAACCAAGACCCCGGTGTGTCAAAGTTTCCAAAGGCTTCAAGAACCCAAGGCAGTGCTCACACTAAGGAAGTTAAGTGAGATCATTCAGAAGAGGAACTAGAGACCAAATCCTAGTGTGTCAGAGTTCACAAGGGCCTCAATTGGACCCCGAGTAGTGCTCACACTAGGGGGTTCAAAAGGACAGAACCTACGTAGCCTTGGCATTCAGCCGGCTAAGAACGGGATTCAAATAACTTCAGGCAACAGCTGAAAGAGAAAGGACTAAGGTTGAGGGACAGGAATCATATTTAAACAGACACAACCAAATTGAACAAACCAGGAAGACAGTTGATTAAATCACAGAACTAAAGAACAAGCTTAATGCAAACAGGTTCAACACTTAGCATAGGAATAGTCACATGGTGAAAGAGTTAAGGAAAGAACATGTTTGCAGGATTGACGTGGATTATTATACACAGATGCCCATTACTAGACAGGTTGAAACATGGTTGGAAACTATGCTAAGTATATAAGAAACAAGGCAACAGTGTGCTAAACCACATAATCACAGAAAGAAGAGGACATCATGTTAGCAATGGGGCAAGATCACAAACACATAACATATGCCAGGGTTCAAGCATTATTATAGAGGTCTAATTAACAAAATATGATTCAGTTTGTGCCAAAGGTTTAGCCTAACACCTCAAAGTTAACAATTCAAAACATGCTGAGATAACTATTCTAAATCACAAACAAATACTAAAGGGGTATGAGCATTCTGAGTGGCATAATGACTAACACTAAAAGTCTCAATACAAATTACTACAGGGATTCAAAGGGGTTAAGTGAATAAACATGTTCATAGGCATTCAAGAGTCAATACACTAACTGAATAGGCCCTAAACAAGTTCAGATTATCCAATTAGGCATAGATAGGCTCGGAACTACTATCATTAAGAGTAAGTAAATGTAGAAGTTAGCAGAGTGATGCTTAAAAGTAAACCGGGAACGTGTTAAGCCAGAGAAAAGAGATAAGAACACATAAGGATGAAATTGCGAAAGTCAAGTAACTCACCAGTTAAACGAGAAGGGCAAGAAAAGAACAAAACCCACAGTGCTTTGAATCGTCAATGAGAAGCAAAAACCCAGAACTTAATGACCTTGGCTTTCAGCCGGCCAAGTCCAAAGAATAGAACGAAATAAGAGAGTAAAGTTTTAGATCCAGTGAGGTTATAATGATTTCCAAGTTTGTCTAAAGGGAATGGGGGAAGGGGTTTATATAGTGGTAGAGATTAACACATAAATATGGAAAATCATCAGTCAAACACTAGAAAGGAAAGCAATCAAAATCAGTAAGGAAAAGAGGAAATTCCAGAACTCTAATTTTAGGCACAGTTCACAAATTGACGGAAATAAAAAAAAAGTAAAAATCACATGCTGCATAAAATAAGATGAACATAGACAAAAATCTATTCAAAATCAAAGAATCGAGTCAGATTTGGTTTGACTTAAAAAGGATCTGAAACACTAAATTAGGGTTAGTAAAAATTGGCAAAAATGAACAAATCTACACATAATAGGGCGAATATAGACAAGATAATATTTCAAATAAAAGGCTTGAACCAACTTTGGTTCGAATCAAACAAATCTGAAAACCCTAGTTTTAGGGTAAGTAAGAATATTAAAGATATACACAGAGATTCATAGAGATAAAAGAACAAGAACGAACACAGATGGAAAGGGTCAAAGAACTGAACCAAATTTGGTTCGATTTCTAAGAGATTTGCTTGTCATGTTTAGGGAAGCAAACTAGGTAACACCATAGAAGAGCCAGTAGTGAGGGGAGGCAAATAAGGCAAGAGAATCCATGGTAGATTCCATTTTAGGGCCGGATTTGGAGGGGTTAAAAGAGACGACTGCTAGGGTTCATGAGAGACGAGAGATGGGAGAGTTTTAGGGCGGCGAGGGGTATAGAATGATTAGGGTTAGGGGTTTGGTTGGTTTAAAGGGGCAGGTGTAACGTGGATCGTTGATCTTAGAGATCAACGGTCACGATTTAAAGGATACTGGGTCGGGTGTTTAAGTGGGTATGGGGATTGGGCTAATGGGTCTTGGGCTAAGGGTATTGGTTTAAGGGTATTTGGTTAAAACCAAAAATAGAGGATTTTAGGACTAGATTTTAAATACTCACTATTTAACGAATAAATAATTTATAAAAGCAACTAATAAATAATAAAATGTCATTTGTGCACAAAAATAATTTAAAATAATTGCTTGACATTATAAAAATATAAAAAACCATTTTCTGCATAAATAATGTAATTATACATGCATATGGGCTATTATTGTAAAAATGTGCAATTTAGCCTAAAAATGTAAACGTAATTATAAAAAATGCACTAAAAATATATAAACATTATGTTGGTATAAATGGTTATTTTGGACGATTAAATCATCATAAAAATGGTATGGAGTATAGTTATTGGATATTTGTATATAATAAAATGCAGGAATAAATTTGTTTGAAGCCTTTAAAATTTATGAAAATTTATGAAAAATAATTGTGTATGCTTATAAATCAAATGATGATGCATATGTACTATTTTGGAAGTGTACCTATATATATTTAAAATATGAGAGAAAAATTGGGTATCAACAAAGGTATTTCTACGATGTTCATGAGTTAGACAACAATGTTTTCTGCAAAATAAGACTTATTTTAATCTACTATTTCCTTCCTTAAACAGAATATTACACACACTATTCCCTCAAACAGGACACACATACGGACATAAGATTTTCTCAAGTTGATTAACTAGGAAATCATGTTAAAACAGCAACCAGACTTGCAGAGGTACCATATGCATACTTTGTTTCTAAATCTGACAATTAGCTTCAGACATGTCAACTATATACCTCAACAATAACATTTGATATTCACATATTGTTCAACAAATCATAGAATTTATTTCACGATTATTGTTTAAATCTATAGCCCATTTTAAGTATTAGCTAAACCGAGCGCTTCGACACCGATTCAAATCAAACTCACAAAATAGTCACAAAATTAGATTCCAAATAAACAAATATCATATCACTACTGAACCTGTGGACAACCCACTTATGCTCAAACCAAATTAAGGTAACAGATTCAACACTAGTAACGAATGAGCCCGAAACAAGTCCAGAAATTTATCATTAATCAAAGAGAAAGTACAGGTTTGAGATAATGTACCTAGGAGTTTGATAATAAGCCTTGAGATAGCCACATAAAGGCTGGACAAACAACAAAAATGAAGTCTAGCAGGATCAACGGCAGAAACAACAGAAACCAGCTTCTATTCCCAGTTGAAAATCAGCTTGAAATAGAGAACGGGCAGAAGGAAAACAGTAGCCAGTGGTATGGAGTTAAGCTGGATCGGAACCATGGACGAGAGCTCGACGAATTCAAATGTGACCTTGCCAGCGAACTCAGACTCAACCTTGGAGTTGTTGTTTTTGTGCGGAAAAAAAGGCCTGTTTCCTCGAGCTTTTAGCTCAGTTTTTGCTGGTGTTTAGAAGCCGTTTAGCAGCATTTTGGGACTGGTTTTGGCTGAGTTTTGACTAGTGTTTGTTGGTTCGTCGGCGACTTGACGACGATTGATTTTGAACACTTTCACATGGTTATATACTAGCTGCATTTTCATGGCTTCTCATGGTTGATTTTCTGGTTAAAAATGATGAAAGTTCTTTTTTGTTTCTTTTCCTAGCCCCGTTCGTCCTCCTTTAGGTGCGTGTGTGTGAAGAGAGTATGGAGGTGAAAGTGAGAGAGTCTTTCAATGAAGGTGGTCGATCTCTTGTTTGAGCGAGAGATCGAGGAAGATGATGGGGGGGGGGGGGGGGGGCGCTGGGCTCTTAGAGGGGAATCTGATCTATGTCTTTGAGGGTTAAGATTTTAGTTGTTTTAAGGTAGAATAGCTTGGTAGACACTTGTACTTATTCGCGTTTGTCATCCCGGTCCCTGTACTCAACTAAGTTTCATCCAGACACTTATAGTTATTCAAAGTCAGTGTTTTAAAACCCTCTGACCATTGACCAAATCTATGTGGCAATTTAATGGCTGATCTGGACAAAATACATGTATTTCACGCGTATAAAGAGCGTGAAGTATTTAAACCAAAAATAATTATTAAAAAAGAAAATGCAAAATATAACAAATTACGTTAAAAAAAGAAAGGGAAAGAAAAGTCACCGCAGCTTCCACGTTCTGCCCCTTCCAACCTTCCCCCACCCCACCATCTGTCCCATTTTTCTCTCTCCCCCTTCCTTCTTCACGTTATTCCCCCTCCTCCATTTTAACCCAAACTACAACACAACCCTCCTCCACCACCTCTTTATCCACCACCACAGATCCGAAACCACCGCCAGACTGACAGTAATTTTTGGGGAAATTTCTTTCCCACATCGCTATTCCCATGTTTTGAATTCGATCCTTGCAAAGAAAAAAAATAGAAATAGTGGAAGAAGATCCTTTTTTCGTTATATTTCCTGGCAGCAAAATATTAAAAAGTTCTGGGTGAAGTTTTTGGTGATGATGGTTTGCTTGGTCCTTTCTGATGGCCGGTTCGTTTTGGTGGTTGGTTGGTGGTGCTATGGTGGAATGTTGGCTGTGAAGAAGCTTTCTCGGTGAAGGGTGATCAGAGAGGAACCGTAGACATTGGTGGTTACACGATTTTTATGCAGAATTTGATGAATTTATTCTCTTAATTATATGTACTGTAAAAGTGTTTTCCAAGATATTGATAATGAAAAAAGGTAGAGAATAAAGATGTAAGAGAGGAAGAACAAGGTGGAATAAAAAAACAAAAATCAAAAATGTTAAAATAATATGAAATATAAATTAATAATGATGTGTTACAAAAGATCTGACGTGGACGTTGATGTGTTATCCATATCAGGGTTTTGAAGAACACGCGAGACGTGAAGGGTTTAAAACATTGATTTTAAATAACTATAAGTGTCTGGATGAAACTTCGTTGCGTATAGGGACCGGGATGACAAACCCTAATAAGTACAAGTGTCTATGAGGCTATTCTGCTTTGTTTTAATGTGAGGGGGGTCTTGGGCCGGTTCGGGTCGGGGGCTGGGTGGAGGAGAGTAGATTGTGGCGAAAAATTGGGCCATTTTAGAATTATTTTGGCCCAGTTCCGATTTTGAGATCAATTAATTAAATTGAACCTAAAATGTAAAATAAAATAAAGAATTTTTGTATTTTAATTAATGCAAACTAAATGTTAATAATGCAAGTAAAAATCTAAGAATACAAAAAGCAAAAGAGAAAAGTATTTTTGATCATTTTCGTGATTTAAAATGCTACTAAAACATGCTAAAGTGCAAATGAATGCCAAACAAATGAAAATCAAAATTCCTAAATTTCTATAAAAGTCAGTAAAACTATTTTTGAATATTTGGGAGTAATTTCCTATGTGGCGCAAAAATTAGGTGCTCACAGCTAAACTTCCTATAGCTATCATATACATAATTACTTCATATAGCTACTCTTCCGTTGCTATGGAAGTGCATTCGCTGTATTCGCGCTTCTGTATTCACGAATACAGCAGCAAAAAGTGCATAAAAATCAGAGTAGTCCAGTTGTACGCGCATGTATTTACATGTATTTGCGCCATGTATTCATAAATACAGCAGCAAAAAGAGCCTAAAATCAGGGCAGTCCAGCTGTACATGCATGTATTCACATGTATTCATGCCATGTATTCATGAATATAGTAGCAAAAAGCGCCTAAAATCAGGGCAGTCCAGCTATATGCGCATGTATTCACATGTATCTGCGCTGCTGTATTCATGAATACAGCAGTAAAAAATGCCTAAATTAGGGCAGTCTAGCTTTATGCACATGTATTCACATGTATTTGCGCCATGTATTAACGAATACAGTAACAATAATCACCTTAAAAATAGATATGTCCAGCTGTCTAAAAGAGAGGAAAAAGATAAACAGCGTATTTCATGCCTCAGTAGTAGTATATTCCATAAATACTTATTTTGCTATAAAATATAAAAGGTAGCTATGGAAAATAATTTTTTAAAATAATTTTAATTTATAATAAATAGAGTGTATACATTTACCTTGTTTTATCATTCCCTGGATCAATAAAACGAGCAGCCACTAACAAATGGGCTTGGCCCACTCTTTTTCATTTAATAATTTTTTTTGAGAAACTTACACAAATGTCCCAAAGAAGTCTGAACTTATCAACCTCTAGCCATTAGTCATAGACTTACCAAAACTAGCCAAATACATATAAAAATTAAAAAACCAAATAAATAAAGTTCTTTCTCTCTAAGAATCTCATGCAAAAATCACCTTCCATATTTTTAAGCGTGATTAGCAACATTAGATGCAAGAAGGAAAGAAAATTTCATGAATGAGGTAGCAAATAAGGAAATGAAATACAAAAAAAAAAATATACAATATTCCAAAGATCTAAGCAAAAAAGAAACTTTTGCAATGGGTATAGTTGAAATTCATTGAAAAAATATAGATAAGTCAATATACAAAATTTGAGGAAGAGTGGAAGTGATTTGGACTTGTTTTGTATCAAAATTCATAATTAAATCAAGTTAAAAAAATTCTTCTGCGACACATGTATCAAACATGTATCATGCATGTATCTGACACACAAGTATACATAGATATACATTTGATACACAATTGATACGAATATGATACATATGTGATACACAAATAATATACATATTATTTTTTTCATGTTCAGTTTTTACTTAGAATTTTTAATTCAAACCACCTCAAATTTTACCAAATCATCCCAAACCCGAGATTCAAGCTCCTTAAGATGTACTCAATCTATTCTAATAACACCAACTCAAAAGAAAGAAAAAATTTAATATTTTTTTGCTACAAAGCTACTTGGCTAATATTAGTAATATTTGGCTAATATTAGTAATATTTTATGAATTGGCCAATTTTTGTAATGAGCTACTTATAAATGGACATAGCTGGTAGTTTCCCATATTTTTTTAAGTTTAAGTAATTAGCTACTAGCCACTTATTTGGTACATAATTTTATGTATTATAATAAATTCTCTTCCAATAGCTTAGTGTTTAACCCAATATCTATAAACTAATTTAATTTTCCAATTCCCTAATTAATAAGTGCTTAAAATAGTTTGGATTATTATATTTTCTCTCACTTAAACATATGTTCGTCCTCGAACGAGTTAGAAAGTGTACCTGACATCTCAAACAACTGTAGATACTTTCTTCGCATGTCTGCTTCAAACTCCCACGTAGCTTCGTTGATGGGATGGTTGCGCCGCAACACTTTCACTGAAGCAACCTTCTTCGACCTCAATTGACACACTTGCCTATCAATAATAGCTATCGGACCTTCTTTATTTGTTAAGTTCTCATCAAGCTCCACATCCTCTAGCTGAATCTTATGATTATCATCAAAAATATATCGTCTAAGCATAGATACATGAAACACAGGATGAACCGCAGACAACCTCGGAGGCAAAGCAAGTCCATTCGACACCTATCCGATTCGATCTAAAATCTCATCCGGACCAATATACCTCAGACTTAGCTTGCCTTTGCGCCCGAATCTCATGGCTCCTTTCATAGGGGATACATTCAAAAAGACTTTTCTCCTTTAATGAACTCCAAATCACGAATTCTCTTATATGCATAGGATTTTTGTCTACATTAAGCTGTCCGAAGTCATTTTCGTATCAATGCAACTTTCTCTAAAGCTTGCTGAACCAAATCCAGACCCAATAGTTGTTTCACCAGGTTTAAACTGTTCAACTGGTGAATGACACTTATAACCATATAGGGCTTCAAACGGTGGCATTTGTATAAAACCAACTATCGTCCCAATGACCACCTAAATCCAACTATCGTCCCAATGACCACCTAAATCAATCATCCAAGCTCTAAGAATATCCTCCAAGATCTGAATAACCCGTTTGGACTGTCCGTGCGTCCGTCTGTGGGTGGAAAGCTATGCTCAACTCTACATGAGAACCCAACGACTTCTGAAAAGACTTCCAAAACTTAGCAGCAAACTGTGCACCCCGACCTGATATTATAGAAATAGACACACTATGAAGCCAAACTATCTCACAGAGGTAAATATCTGCTAACTATTATACAGTGTGAGCAACTCTGACCGGTAAGAAATGTGCTGACTTTGTGAGTCTGTCCACGATCACCCATACTGAATCATGTTTCTTAAAAGCACGTGGCAACCCAACTACAAAACCCATAATAATCCTTTCCTACTTCCACTCAGGGATAATCAAGTTCTGCATCACACCGCTTGGTTTTTGGTATTCATATTTTACCATATGACAATTTAAGCAACTAGTCACATGTTTCAAAATATCATACTTCATACCTTTCCTCTAGTACAATGCACGTAAGTCTTGATACATTTTAGTAGCACCTGGATGGATAGAGTATCGAGAGCTATGAGCCTCTTCAGCAATCAACTACTTCATATCACCATGGGGATACACATTCTACCATGCCGACGCAAATACACCTTCACCATCATTCTGCACTCGATCTTGGACTCTAGCGAGACAGGAATCTTCAAATTGACGAGCCTTGACATGTCCAACCAAGGATGATTGTGTTACCAAACCCACAAGTAACATGCCCGGCAATGTATGATCAATACGCACTCCCCGATTAACCAATGCCTGAATATCCATAACCATAGGCCCTTCTTCACCAGTAAATCGGGCCAAGCTACCCATTGACTTTCTACTCAAGGCATCTGCCACCACATTCACCATCCCGAGATCATATAAAATAGTAAGATCATAATTTTTAAGTAACTCTAACCATTGTCGCTACCTCAGATTCAGATCTCTTTGCTTGAATATATGTTGCAGACTCTTGTGATCAGTATATATTTCACACGGCCACCATAAAGATGGTGACGCCAGATCTTAAGCGCAAGTACGGTCGCAGCCAATTCTAAGTCATGAGTCGGATACTTCTTTTGATGGTTCTTTAGCTATCAAGAAGCATAAGCTACTACTTTATCATTTTGCATCAGCACACAACCCAAACCGACTCGAGACGCATCACAATAAATATTAAAACCGCCTGCACCCATAGGTAGTGTCAAAACCAAAGTTGTATTCAATGCAGTCTTCAATTTCTGAAAACTTTCTTCACACTTATTTGACCACTGAAATGCAATACCTTTCTGAGTCAAGCGTGTCAATGGAGTGGCCATCTTTGAGAAACCCTCAACAAACCTTCTATAACATGTGGCTAGTCCCAAGAAGCTACGTATCTCTATAGGAGTAGTGGGTCGAGGCCAAGCTCGAACTGCCTCTATCTTCTTTGGATCAACTTGAATCCCATCTCGTGACACCACATGTCCCAAAAAGGAAATTGTGTCCAACCATAATTCACACTTTGAGAACTAGGCATAAAGCTTTCACTCTCTAGTGTCTGTAACACAATTCTCAGGTGTTGTTTATATTCTGCCTCACTTCGAGAGTAGACCAAAATGTCATCAATAACTACAATCACAAAATGATCTAAGAATGGCTTGAATACCCTATTCATGAGGTCCATAAATGCAGGGGGCATTAGTAAGGCCAAAGGACATCACCAAAAATTCAAAATGCCCGTATCTGGTCCGAAAAGATGCCTTGGAGATATCCTCGGTCTTAACTCTCAGCTAATGGTAACCCAATCTTAGGTCAATTTTTGAAAAGTGGGTAGCACCTTGTAGCTGGTCGAACAAATCATCAATACGTGGCAACGGGTAATTATTTTTGATCGTCACTATACGCAGCTGCCTGTAATTAATACACATTCTCATGGTGCCATATTTCTTTTTCACAAAAAACGTAGGTGCACCCCAATACGATACAATAGGCCTGATGAATTCCTTATCAAGTAGCTCTTGAAGTTGAACCTTTAATTCTTTCAACTGAGTTGGAGCCATACGGTATGGAGGAATAGAGATAGGTTGAGTTCTTGGCACTAAATCAATATCGAAATCAATTTCTTTTGCGGAGGCAACCCGAGTAAATCTTCTGGAAACACATCAACAAATTCTCGAACCACTGGAACACTATCAATAGTAACATCCTCCTAGCGGGTATCATGAACGGTGGCAATAAAAGCCAAACACCAATTATTAATCATTCGACATGCTTTTACATAAGATATAATCTTTCCTTGAGTCAGAGGAGTTATACCTTTCCACACTAAACATGGTACTCCACGAATATCAAAACATATAATTTTGGCATGACAATCAACTCAAGCATAACATGATGCTAACCAATCCATACCCATAATCACATCAAAGTCGGACATCAGCAACAGAAGTAGATGAACTATGGTGTCCCTACCGTGAATAAATATCACACAATCTCTATAGACTCTATCCATAGATATAGTCTCCCCAGGGGTCACTACCATATATGGCACACTAACAGATCGACTCCTCATTCTATGTATATGGCAAAAATTGGAGATACATATGAATACGTAGAACTAGGATCAATAAGAGCGTAAGCCCCATAAGAACCGATAGTGATAATACCTTTGACTATTGCATTAGATGCCTTGGCATCCTATCTGGCCATAGCAAAGAATCTCGGCTGTCCACCCGCTCCCTAAGAAACCTCTGCACTCTATCACACCTCCTTTTTTACACACCTACCCTGAAGGATATTTATTTTTAGAGTCGCCACTTGGGAAAGGATTGACTTTTGGTGTCCCAAGTCACCGATTTAGCTTGAATCCCAAATCGAGGAAAATTGTCGACTTCCCATTTGGAGTCTGCGAACCAAAAATTCTGACTAAGGAATTCTGTTGACCCGAGGGAAGGTGTTAGGCACCCCCGGATCCCGTGGTTCTAGCACGGTCGCTTAAATTATTATAAATGGATAAAATAAGATTTTTATACATATCATCCTATAGTGCAATTTTATAATTATTTAACCGCTATTAGTTGAAATTTTTTTAAGAAAGTGAACGTCGTTTAAAAACGTATTTTCGGATCACGTCACATGAAATGCACCCGGGTCCTCGACACATTCTTATTCAGCGTTTTGGGATTTGGATTTGGGTTGCATGAAATGCACACCCGTATTTAAGAAGGTAAAATTATTAAAAAGCGTGCCTAAAGCGACTAACGGGTTATTATCTACTTTGCGGGAGGCCGCGAAATTGCACTAAACGGCACGCGCCGGATTCTAATATTTTGACATATAAGCATTTAATGAGGGCCCCGCAATTTGTGTATTTTTGTTTGGCGAGGCTCATCTCACTTTATTTTTAATGGAGCAAACTAAAGCAAATATAATTTTCTTTGAATTTTGGTCTCTAAAGCAAACTTAAATTAATTAACCATTAACTCAGTAAGACTAGCTATCATTCAAAAATTCGGGCCTCAAACTCAAGCCCACGTTTAAACAAGAGGAACCTCTATTCAAAACAATGCTACTTAGCTTGGAAGGCCCCAATTATAATTCAAATTTATTTACTGCCATCACAATCCACAACCAAATGAGTTAAATTTAAAACTTCAGCGATGTTGGATCTGATGCGGCACCATGGAAAGGCCATTTTAGCTTTGTTACAAACAATCATTCAGGGAGCTTTGGGCCTCAACACCGAGCCCAATAAAAATTTAAATTGGGCTGTCAGCCATATATGTCCGAGCCCTTTAACCCTAATAGAATTAATGTCTAGGGGGCAAGCGCTTGTACTCGGCCAAATTAGGCCCAAAATTATGGCCTAAAGCAGTCCGGTAAATTAACTGTTGAAATTAAATTAAAATTTGTATACTATGCTAGCTAATTTTTAGAACAAGTAATGATGCATTTAGGGCTAGTGACTAAGATTTGAAATTCTGATTTATACAAAAATCATGAATTAAAAATTGAAGAAGACAATTGAGAGAAGAACTTTTGAGATGATTTCACGTCTAATAGCTTACTACCTTATTAACTTAATTGAAAGCAAATCAATGTGAGATAAGTGACCTTGATATCAAATACATGATCAACAGAAGAGATCCAGGTCGATAAACATGAAGCCATATATATACAGTACTGTAATTCCAAGCTAACTTCTTTTGAATTCTAACTAATCAAAAATACTAAACTGAAAGCAAACTAACACAGTAAGAGGAAACAGTCCACTTAATACAATATCCATAAGTCTTAGTTATTAAATTTCAGATGTTGCTACTAATGGAAATTTACATGTAAACTACGTGCTACATAAGTAGGTTAAACATGAAATTGACACACTGAGCAATTTGTCCATAATGAACAATACAACATGAAATAAACAGGAATTTTAAAACAATCTGAGCACTTAGATCAGCTTTCATTTCAAACCATAAATTCAATTAAAGTTTCCTTTAGCCTTTGGCCATTGAGATTAAGCAAATACCTGGAAATGGAAGCAAAGTAAAAGGAAGAGGGAGTCAGCAGTAGGAAGGAAGCAATCAGCGGTTGAAACCAAAACCACAGGGTCAATTTGGAGGCCCAAACAGTATCACTATAGCCAGGAATGAGTGACAAATGAAACAACACCAACAAAATAGGCAAACAGATTTGACTGGATCCAAATGAATTCGAATTAAATCCAGTAACCTTAGAAACCTTAACAACTGAAAACAGAATTGCTGAAACCATTTTTTTGACCTTAAGATGAGCTAGAATTCAACTTTTAAACTGAAACTCGAAGATTGTTGTGAAGAAACTTCGATGGAACAGTAATGTTTTGAGTTTTTTTTGGAGTTTTTGCTAACTTTTTTTTTTGGTTTTTCTGGAAATTTTAAGATCTAAGATCTAAATAGTATTTTAAATTCTGAAATTCAAAAATCAATGCCTAAGCTTTGCATAAAATGGTTTTTGGGAAGGGACTTTTTAGAGGCTGGAATTTTGGGGCGGAATTTTCAGGTTTCTAAAATCTTTTGGAAATTTTTTCAGATTTTTCAAAAACTTGTAAATCAAGAACTAGAACATGCCTTTTTATAGCATAAAAAAGGGCCAGAAGGTTCTGGAAATTTTTACTAATTTTTCCCCTTTATTTTCAGCAATTGACCTTTAATCCCCTAATTTATGGCTTGTTGCCCAAGTTATGCATTAAAAATGCAGAAACTACACTAAGGCCCCTTCTAGATGTTCTAAAGGTGTTCTAGCTTTGGTTTTCCTACTATGGAATACCTATCTACCCTTGTTTTTGTTTTGAAATTACTTGGCCTGTAACAAACCAGCCCATTTTCCAAATGCCTAAACTACCCCCTTGATTGCCCTGAATTACAACAAACCAACCCCTTTTACCTTAGTTAAAAAATTGAAGACCAAACTATTTAGCTCATAATCCAATCATCTTAAACCTTAATTTATTTAAACACTAAATTAGAAAAACAAATTATTGGATGAAATTGAAATCAAATTAAAAAAAAAAACTAAGCTAATCAAACTAACAAAACGATTGATATCAATCAAGCAAATCAAACAGTACCTTATAACAGATTTGAAAACAATTAAACTAAAATCTAAAAAAAGGAAACAAAAATCAAAGTCACAAAAGCTAATGTACATGTTGTTTAATCAAATACCATACTACTTTCAGAATTACCAAACAAACCTAAAAGAAAATCTAACTACACACGATTCGAACCAATCAGAATTAAACTAATATCTAACAACCAAACGAAAAAATCAAAAATTAAGCTAACATGAACCAATTACTGAATTGAGAAGCAAAAAGCAAACCATGCATAAAAAAAAAGGGAATTGAGAAAACTTACTGATTTTAGTCTTCGATTGGAACTGACTCCGAATTGGATTTTTCGATTAATGCTTATAATATGTTTATTTTATCCAAATAGACATATAACATGAATCAAAAACCAAGAGAATGCTTGAAAATTCCTAAAACGGGTTGAAAGCTTCGAACCTAGATTTAAAATTCGAACAAGTTGCGGTTAGATTCAAAAACGAAACCAACTGGGATTTAGAAAGAAGGAAGGTGAGGGGAGTCTATGGTGTGATTTTTGGTCGACTTTGGGTGATTTAGTGTTTTGCGTCAGGATTTTCGATTTGAAATTCGAAGAGTTTTGGCTTGGATTTGAGGAGTGATGTTTTGGAGCTTTGAAAAGAGGAGAGGGAGAAGGATTCAGGGGTGTAATTTTGGGTGGGTTTGGAGGTTGGCCGCCGCCGGCGCGATTTCCGGCCGGCGGCGGATACGGCGGAAGGAGTGGCGGAGACGGTGGTGTTACAGGGGTAACGAGGACGAGAAAAGGTTGGTTCTCTAGGGTTTTTGAACAAATTTTTTGGATAGTTTATTTTAATTCAACATCAAATCGAGGGCCGTTGTATGAGGGAAGATAGATCGGCCAGGATTGTTTGACGCCAAAACGGCGTCGTTTTATTAAAAGGGGGAGGGCTGGACCGGATCAGGGGTGGTGGGGTTGGGCCATTTTTGGACGGATTGGAGGGGTTGATTGGGCTAGCATTGGATTTGGCCCAAAAATTTGGTCTTTTATCAAGACCATTCTATTTTCTATATTATTTTGAAATTTTTCTGATTTTTTAATGTAAAATAAGATCCAAATTAAATCTAAGATGATACTAATTAACTAATTCCTATTTAAGAGGAAACTAGATCAAAAATGGTAAAATGTAAAATTTGAAATTGTAAAAAGACTATTTTTGTTATTTTTTCTCTTATTTTAGTAATGTTATATTAACTAGTAAAAACTAAAAATATAAAATCGAATTTCTAAATGCAAATGCACTATTTTTGTACTTTTGGTGAAATTAATGGCACCTAAAATGCACACAAAAATGCAAACAAGGCACAAATCATTGCAATTAATTCAAATAACAAAGAAAATCCTAAATTCTAAGGAATTTGTAGGATAATTTAAGCGTGGCAAAAATCACGTGCTCACAGCTGCCGCCTCTTTGCTCGAGACGACGAGGTTTTTGAGCAAGATAAATGCAAGCACATGAAGGATTTTTGCCTGCTCAGCACTCCAATGAGAAGCCCATTTTTGAAAACCGTTGCTGACCGAAACCTTGCTTTAAAGGTTGCCTACATATCCTTGGCTATAAAGGAATCAGGTCAGTGTAGCTCTGGAAGGTTTGGTAAGCTGGGAACTACCAGAGCTGTGATTTCACTGTTGTGCTGCGCTACTGCTTGCTGACCCTCCCTTATTTACAACCAAAAAAGGAAAATCAAAGCTAAGCCTAGCTATGCCTATCAACTATGAAAGTTTGACAAGATTCCTATCTATAATTTCTTGAAAACTTGATCTTGAGTCTTAGCTGATTTTGCTGTAGGCCTTCGATCTGAAAATCTTGATGCTCGCAAGTTGTAAGTTTGTTTACTTCGTCATGCAGAATAGGTCAAAAGCGGAGCTTGTGACTTCAATCAGGTTTTGAGCGATCCGCACCTTTTACTTGCTTCCACATTTGAGTTTTATTTCTTTTTTTGTTCTTTTCTTCTTCCTTGATTCTGATTGAGACTCATTCCATTGGTCATCTTCTCGCACCCTGTGCCTTGAGATCGACTGCGTAAGAACCAAAACAAAACGAACAAAATTTTTCTGCCCGCAGTTTTCCACTAGGAAAATTTTCGTGAGTTAGTTGTGACACATATCTATAGCAATCAAATCAGGATGTGTAAAGGGAGATCCTCGGTTTTTTGGGCCGGATTGGGAAAAGAAAAAGGCTTCTCGGTTTTTTGGCCGGAGATCCTCGGATTTTTGTCAGGATTTGGAAGAAAAAGCCTCCTCGGTTTTTTGCCGGAGTCCTCGTTTTTTGGCCAGCATTTGAAAGAAACAAGCTCAGGTTTTTTGGCCGGGATTTGGAAAGAAAAAGCTCCTTGACTTTTTGGTCGGGAGATCTCGTGTTTTTTTTGGCCAGGATTTGGAAAGAAAGGCTCCCTCGGTTTTTTGGCCGGGAGATCCTCGATTTTTTTGGCCGGATTTGGGAAGAACAAACTCCTCGGTTTTTGGCCAGGAGATCCTCGGTTTTCGGCGGGAGATCCTAGGTTTTTGGCCGGGATTATGGAAAGAAAAAGCTCCTCGTTTTCTGGT
>NW_017673525.1:123267-124969 GCF_001879085.1 Nicotiana attenuata
CAGAAGGTTCTGGAAAGTTTTTACTAATTTTTCCCACCTTTTAGTTTTCAGAAATTGTACTTTAATCCCTAATTTTATGGCTGTTGACCCAAGTTACTGCATTAAAAATGCAGAAATTTACACTAAGGCCCCCTTCTAGACGGTTCTAGGGTGTTCTAGCTTTGTTTTTCTACCTATGGAACACCTATACTACCCTTGTTTTTGTTTTGAAATTACTGGCCCTTAACAAACCAGCCCATTTTCAATGCCTAAACTACCCTTGATTGCCCCTGAAATTACTAACCAAACCCAACCCCTTTTGCCTTAGTTAAAAAAAATGAAGACCAAACTATTTAGCTATATCCAATCATATAAACCTAATAACTTTAAAACACTGAATTAAAAAACAATTATTGATGAAATTGAAACAAATTAGACTAGACTAATCAAACTAACAAAACGATTGATTCAATCAAGCAAAAATCAAACAGTACCTAAAACAGATTTGAAACACAATTAAACTAAAATCTAAAAAGGAAACAAAAATCAAATCACAAAGCTAATGTACATGTGTTTAAATCAAATACCATACTACTTATCAGAATTACCAAACAAAAACTAAAAGAAAAATCTAACTACACTACGATTCGAACCAATTAGAATTAAACTAATATCTAACAATCAAAACGAAAAAATCAAAATTAAGCTAACATGAACCAATTACTGAATTAGAGAAAGCAAACGCATACCATTGCATCAAAAAAAAAAGAAAGGAATTGAGAAACTTACTGATTTTAGTCTTCGATTGGACTGACTCCGAATTGGATTTTCGATTAATGTTATATGTTTATTTTATCCAAAATAGACATATAACATGAATCAAAAACCAACAAAAATGCTTGAAAATTCCTAAANATGAATCAAAAACCAAGAGAATGCTTGAAATTCCTAAAACGGGTTGAAAGCTTCGAACCCTAGATTTAAAATTCGAACAGTTGCGGTTAGATTCAAACGAAACCAACTTGGGATTTAGAAAGAAGGAGGTGAGGGGAGTCTATGGTGTGATTTTGGTCGACTTTGGGTGATTTAGTGTTTTGGTCAGGATTTTCGATTTGAAATTCGAAGAGTTTGGCTTGGATTTGAGGAGTGATGTTTGGAGCTTTGAAAAGAGGAGAGGGAGAGGATTCAGGGGTGTAATTTTGGGTGGGTTTGGAGGTTGGCCGCCGCCGGCGGCGATTTCCGGCCGGCGGCGGACGGCGGAGGAGTGGCGGAGACGGTGGTGTTACAGGGGTACGAGGACGAGAAGGTTGGTCTCTAGGGTTTTTGACAAATTTTGGATAGTTTTATTTTAATTCAACATCAATCGAGGGCCGTTGTATGAGGGAAGATAGATGGCCAGGATTGTTTGACGCCAAAACGGCGTCGTTTTATTAAAGGGGGAGGGCTGGACCGGATCAGGGGTGTGGGTTGGGCCATTTTGGACGGATTTGAGGGGTTGATTGGGCTAGAATTGGATTTTGGCCCAAAATTTGGTCTTTTATCAAGACCATTCTATTTTACTTATTATTTTGAATTTTCTGATTTTATTATGTAAAATAAAAGATCCAAATTAAATCTAAGATGATACTAATTAACTAATTCCTAATTTAAGAGGAAACTAGATCAAAAATGTAAAATGTAAAATTTGAAATTGTAAAAAGACTATTTTTGTTATTTTTCTCTT
>NW_017673525.1:128357-131326 GCF_001879085.1 Nicotiana attenuata
CATGGTCACATTGTTTACCTTGACTTTATGATCACGTCATCCACACTAGACCTCGATTTCCTGATGTATCATGTCATGGAACATGGTGGTCATTGCCCTCATATACGTTTGCCCCTGCGTTCTTCAACCCGAATGGCATGAACCCTGTAACAATACGTTCCCCAAGGTGTGATGAATGCTGCTTTTTCCGCATCCTCCTCATCCATCAAAATCTGGTGATAGCCTGCGTAACAATCTACAAAGGACGCAATCTCATGTTTGGCACAATTGTCAATCAATATATGGATGTTTGGAAGTGGGAAATTGTCCTTCGGGCTTGCTTTATTGAGATCACGGTAATCGACACATACTCTGGTCTTCCCGTCCTTCTTTGGTACAGGCACCACGTTAGCTAACCAGGTAGGGTAGCGAGTAACTCGTATGACCTTCGCCTCAAGTTGCTTGGTAACCTCTTCTTTGATTTTCACACTGATATCTGTTTTAAATTTCCTCAACTTCTGCTTGACAGGCGGGCACGCCGAATAGACAGGCAATTTGTGGACCACCAGATCGGTACTCAAACCCGGCATGTCATCATATGACCATGCGAAAACATCTTTGTATTCAAGCAGCAATTTAATTATCTTCTCCTTGAGCGGGGCTTCCAAATGGACACTTATTTTTGTTTCCCGAACATTCTCCCGATCCCCTAAATTGATTGCCTCTGTGTCATTCAAATTAGGTTTGGGTTTTTCCTCAAATTGATTTAACTCTTTACTGATTTCTTCCAAAGCTTCCTCATTATCGTATTCCCCTCCATCCTCACACTCAATTTCCTGTATTACTATTTCACATCGGTTATCAAGACTAGGCCGGCGACTCCTTACGCATGACACATCATTGGAATCCGCATAAAAGGGACTGTACAAAAGAGAAAAGAAAATAAAGACTATCAGGAGAGAAGAAAGGAAGAAATTGCATTTCATTATAATTGTAAGATAACAAGGTTTAACTCATCCGAAATGGATGGAACATAGAAATCTGAATTACAACCCTGGAAATAATCCAGATTTAGTACTCAAAGAAAAATCAAAACTAACTACCACGACTCCTTCCGAATTGGAAGAGGAGTAGATTCCCAGTTATTGAGCTTAGCCTGAGATCCCATGAACTGCACATCAAATTCACTCGGGCCTTCGCTGGGTTCCACCATATTCACCTCATCGAACACCTTTTCAAACCTTGCGAGCATCTCCTTGTCAGGTTCTATCACCATAGAATTTGGCATTGCTGTTGCTGGGCGTTGTTTAGTACCAGACCGGACGAAGGAACGGGAAAGGCGAGGAATAGGTTTTGGAAGGGTCCACACTCTCTTTTTCATCTTTTTGGCTCTCTTTATGTCAGCTGAGGTGGGTTTGAATCCTAGCCCAAAAGTGTCTAGATTTCCGGGGAGAGACACCGGCTGTATGATCCCTTGCAGTGAAGCACCTAACCCTTTTACGAGCAAGAATCCATTTCTTATCATCTCTGAGGCTACCATAACAGATGCGGCAGCTATCTTGGGCATAGGAACACACTCTCCTTCTGGGATTTTATCAACTGGCACTGTATCCATGACTTGGTACACCCAGGGACCTTTGTCATTTTCAACTTCCTCGAAGGATGTAATAGCATTACAAGAATTGTCCTCTCCATGAACCACGATCTCCTGCCGATCCCATTCAAACTTGACCATTTGATGCAAAGTAGATGGTACTGCCTTGGCGGCATGAATCCAGGGCCGTCCCAATAAAAGATTGTAGGAAACACTAACATCGAGCACTTGAAACTCCATTGTGAATTCCACAGGTCCTATTGTTAGCTCCAACACAATATCTCCCACTGTATCTTTCCCTCCGCCGTCAAACCCCCGTACACAGATGCTGTTTTTATGAATTCTTTCCCTGTCAACTTGCAACTTTTCTAGGGTGGAAAGAGGACAAATGTTGGCACTAGACCCATTATCAATTAACACCCGAGTCACCACGGAATCTTCACACCTCACTGTGAGGTACAAAGCTCTATTATGTTCAGTTCCTTCCAATGGTAACTCGTCATCAGAAAATGTCACCCTATTTACCTCAAAAATCTTATTCGCAATCTTCTCAAGATGATTCACAGTAATTTTATCTGGCACATGAGCTTCGTTTAGAATCTTCATCAAGGCCCGGCGGTGTTCATCTGAATGGATCAATAAGGATAATAATGAGATCTGCGCCGGAGTTTTCCTCAGTTGTTCCACAATCGAATAATCCTGAGCCTTCATCTTTTTCAGGAATTCTTCAGCTTCTTCTTCAGTAACGGCCTTCTTTGTTGGTGCCGAATTGTCTTTAGTTGCTTTAACCTTCCTCAATTCTTCAGGGGCAAAGCACCTCCCTGATCTAGTCAAACCATGAGTTTCACACACTTCTTCTTTAATTTCCTTTCCTTGGTACGTCACAGTCACTCTGTCATAATTCCACGGGACGGCTTTTTCACTAACCACAGGCAATTGGGTCACCGGTTTGATGATGACTGGCTCTGTTCGAACGCCTTTCACAACCAACACAGGCGTGACAGCTGCTCCTGGTATTGTCACCTTAACAGGCCCTGGTTTGATTACCCTCACTGGTTCACTGACTGTCTGGCCCACTGCGACCAAAGGTTTCTTGTCAACCAATTCCTCTTTTACTTTACTTTCGCTTGCTCTAATCATCATCACAGTCTGCGACGGCTTCTTGTATTCCCCCTTCTGCACTATCTCGATCATGTGAGCCTCAGGATGAATTGGTAGTGGATTCTGCGTGATATTGGGAGTCTCCGGAGCCTGCACCTCAATTCTGCGTGTATCAATCAACTCCTGAATGGCGGTTTTCAGATGCCAACATTTCTCTGTATCATGTCCAGGTGCTCCTGAGCAGTACTCACAATTCACTGAATGGTCCAGGTTCCTTGGGGGGACGGGTTTTGGT
>NW_017673526.1:0-3452 GCF_001879085.1 Nicotiana attenuata
CCGTATCATGACCACTTATGCGGCCAGGGCCGGGTGCAGCATCTCGGTCCACCACCTCTTACAGTTGTTCAGCGCTGGTTACCTGAGGGGTACCATGCTGCAGTTGAAAGGTCGTGGCGCAAAGGGCTTGGTCGTTAAAGCCGATGATAAGCCCAACCGCCGCTTTTGGCGTAAATATTTCTACATCAGGACGGAGCACCTGGTGTCGAATCCCGAGGGGTTCCCGGAAAGATGGAATCCAGAACGTAAGTATTTCTACTTGTAGATTTTAGTGCTGCTTGCGCCTTCGACCATACGGCCATAGTGACCTTTGTTTTTCTTTCTTCTCTTTTTTATTCGCAGCGAGGGCTTCTCCACCCCAGCTTGTTGATGACATTAAATCGTGGGTGGAAAGAATAATACCCTATGCGGAGGAGTGTCGTACCTGGGCTGCATTTCTTCGGCAGTACGGCCCGTCAGGTAATTATTTGGCTACGTTTGGGGATTCCCTACGTATTTGTTATGACATTCACGTCGGCACGTCGGAGCACCCCTAAGAAGAAGAAAAAGAGCGTCGTCATCTTACCTGGGGCGGGTACTGATTCTGAAGATGGATACATTCCCTGCGGCTCGCCCAGTGATGGTGCCGTGGAGATTCCTCAACCGCTGCCTGTGGCGGCGTCCGCGAGGGGAGCGAATCCTTCGACACCATCCCCTCGGGCTATGGAGGAGACTTCTAAGAGCGAGGAGACGCCGGAAAGAAAAAGACGTCGATTGATAACCGGCAAGGGGATAGCCATAGCAGATGAGGGGGCGAGCGAGCCCCGTCGAGAGTCAAGGCCAGTTTTTATGGCGGATGCCATCCGTTCCGGGAGGTTGGCTCCCCAAAGGGGGGCCGTTCTCGACGCCAGGCCAACACGCATTCCGGAGAGCGGCTCGTCGGCTGCCGTTGGGGAGGCGGACGATGATGCCGAGAGGGCGGGCCCTGAGGTTGCCCGGGCAGATGCAGAAGCGTCAACGCGGGGTCCGGCCCGTGTAGGGATGACGGTAGGTAGATCCAACCGTCGAATTCTGATCCCGGGGGGGTATAACCTGTTGCAACACAGCGAGCAGGCCGCAGCGGATATGACCCTGCTATGTGCGGCCGCTGAGCGTGAAACGTTACAAGGGGTTAGCAACGGGGAACTATCCCGGAGGGTTGCCGGTGCGGCCTTACAGGTATTTTTCGATTCTCTTCATGCATCGTAAAAGTAAATTTTGATGCATGCTGACTTGCCTTTCATCCTTTTCCTCTTTTTTAGACTCTCATTTTGGAGATAGAGAGGGGGCGGCGAGCGCAAAGGAAGGCAGCCACCTTTAACAAGGTGGTAAAGAAATATCGGCGGTGCCGAGTCAAGCATCGAGCGCTGGCGGACCTACTCAAGCAGGACCCGAAATTTCGGGTTTTCCGTGAGGGTCTGGAGCAGTCGGAGGCCCAACTGTAACGGAGGGTGGCCGAGTTAGAGCAGATCGATGAGCAGCTGATGGCCGCCCTGGCCCAAAATATTGAGCTGAAGACTCTTCTCCAGTCTAAAGAAGAAGAGTTAGAGGTTGGCCGTGGGGTAGCAGCGAAAGCCACTGATTTGCGGATCAAGGTTGCCGCCATGACCTCCGAACTCGATGACAAGGCGGCTGAGATTGAAGTCCTCAAACGGACTGCTGCGTCAAGGCCTGATGAGGATGCGCGTCGTGAGGCGCATGATATGTGGGTATACGCCGAGGCCAGATTGGTCTTCTTCGAGGAGTTCTTAGCTGTGGGTCGAGCCACCGAGGCGTAGGTTCAGAGCAACGACGCATAGTCCGTGTCGCTCGTGAAACCTGTGGGTATAGTTCTGATTCCCCAGACCGGGCGGGCTATAACTCCGAAGATGTCAACCGTCTAGAATCCGGCTCTTGGATTTCTACGGCCTATCAGGCAGAGGACGGCGGTGGACGAGATGGCGATCCGTCGGGAGGTGGTGATCAGGATGTCGAAGCCCCTTAGGAGTCGTATTCATTTTGTTTTGTTGTATTTGGAGATGTAAATAGGTCCTTTTGTATATGCATTTTTGGATGATAATGGAAGTTACGCTTTTGCTGTTATTTTCTTTCTGTACCCTTTATTTTCGGCCTTAGTTTTGTTGATGGTTTTAGCCGTGCGCACAACTTCGACTATCGTCGAGTTACTTGCTGTCATAGTCGAGATGGGTCGACTTATCGGCGTCGATGGCCTTAGCCATTATACAGTTGATGGCCTTAGTCGTGTAGGTGACTTCGACTGTCGTCGAGTCATTTACTCACCGTAGTCGAATCTGGGTTGACTATTGGCGGCGATGGCCTTAGCCATAACGTAATTGATAGCCTTAGCTACGTAGGCGACTTCGACTGTCGTCGAGTCTTTTACTCACCGTAGTCAAATCTAGGTCGACCGTTGGCGGCGATGGCCTTAGCCATAATATAACTGATGGCCTTAGCCATGTGGGCGACTTCGACTGTCGTCGAATTGTTTACTCACCGTGGTCGAATCTAGGTCGACCGTTGGCGGCGATGGCCTTAGCCATAATATAACTGATGGCCTTAGCCATGCAGGCGACTTCGACTGTCGTCGAGTCGTTTACTCACCATAGTCGAATCTAGGTCGACCGTTGGCGGCGATGGACTTAGCCATAATACAATTGATGGCCTTAGCCATGCAGGCGACTTCGACTGTCGTCGAGTCGTTTACTCACCGTAGCCGAATCTAAGTCGACCGTTGGCGGCGATGGCCTTAGCCATAATATAACTGATGGCCTTATCCATGCAGGCGACTTCGACTGTCGTCGAGTCGTTTACTCACCGTAGTCGAATCTAGGTCGACCGTTGGCGGCGATGGCCTTAGCCTTTCATACATTGGAGATGGCCGTAGCCTTTCATACATTGGAGATGGCCGTAGCCTTTCATACATTGGAGATGGCCGTAGCCTTTCATACGTTGGAGATGGCCGTAGCCTTTCATACATTGGAGAGGGTCGTAGCCTTTTCATACGTTGGAGATGGCCGTAGCCTTTCATACATTGGAGATCAAGCTAGTCCAGTCCCTTTATTATGTCGGCCTGGAGGTCGTAAGGAGAGGTTGATATGATAAACTTGTTCCGCAAGTATCTCCAAGTGTCCCCTCTGCCGCCTCGTTAAAAACCTCCCCGAGAAAACCCAATTGGGACAAAACTCGGGTAAGGGAAAAAGAGTACGACTCGAGAGACGCCTTTCAGAAGTGGAAATACTTGAGGTGAGTAACGTTCCAGTTGTTTTGGAGTGTTTTTCCTTCCATTGTTTCCAACTGGAATGCGCCTTTGCCGTCTACTGCTGTGATTTTGTAGGGTCCTTTCCAGTTGGTGCCCAGTTTCCCTTCACTTGGGTCTTTGGATGCCAATGTCTTGGCTTTAAGGTCATAGTCTCCCACCTTGAGTGGTCTTATTT
>NW_017673526.1:9011-26702 GCF_001879085.1 Nicotiana attenuata
TTGTGTAGTGTAGAGAGTGGTAGTTGGTTGATCTCTAGGCGGTACTATGATTTTGATTCTCGAAATCCCCACAGACGGCGCCAAATTGTTTGGCTCAAAAGTTAACGATATACTTTGTAAGCGATAAAACAATCAAAAATAGAAAAGGGATAAATCGTAATCAAATATAATGAGCCTAGAGATGCAAAGATGATAATATTGTTGTAGATCTGATATTGCAAAGTGATAATGTTTACCAATAAGATATTTTCGTTAGAGGTAGAGATATAGAGAGAGAAAGTCAGAAAAATGAGAGATTTGTATTAGGTCAGATCCCCCTTTTACAATGTGGAGGTCTCCTTTATATAATAGGAGACCTTCCTCGAAAGAATCAAAAAGTTACAAAAATAGGTAACGTCTCCCTATCGTGGACGCTGAGTTCTAAACGATGTCGCTTTTGTCCTCACGGCCGAGTCGTACCCGCTACGTTGATCGGCGTACACTCATTGGGCGTACCCACTGGCGTAGAGATACTGAGGGTCAAATTTGACCCTATACAGTGGTTAATATAACAACTCGCGTGTATCTCCGTTTTTCCTTTTTACTTAGTCTTTGTCAATTTCAGTAATTATAATGTAATCTTATATAATTCTACTAAAACCGACAAATTACGTGAGCAAAGCAGTGACAAATTAACAACGGGCAGATGAAACGAATCCAAGAAGAAAATTGAGTTTTTGCTTTTTAAAAAAAAAATTAAGTCATACTATAATATGCTTTTCATTCTGATATTGCTGCAAATAAAAATTACTAATTCCATCGGCCACCTCAAGTTAAATATCTTGCTTTAAAAAATGATATCTGACTTTTGAGGTAGTATTTGTTAAGGGTCCACGTGAATCATTTATTGAATTTTATTTTAGGATTAATCAAAAGAATTTGGATTAATTAGTGTGAAAATGGACTATATATAACTCACGAAAGATGAGAAAACTGCAAAAGATTCAAAAATTGCCGAACAAAGTGTGACAATTTTTTTAATCTATAGTGGCTAATATGTTCATGCATAAAACACTTGTGGGTGAATAATATTCTTATCTGCTAGATTAATTCATATTTTTAATGTTATATTTATTATCATGTCTCTTAAAATATAGTTACATGGAATTACTCACGATAAGTAATGAAATTACAACAACAACCACACAGTAAATCTCATAAATGGGGTTTGGGGAGGTTAGAATGTACGTAGATCTTATCCCTACCCCGGAGGGATAGAGAGGCTGTTTTCGAAAGACCCTCAGCTCAAAAAGACGAAAAAAGACAATAGAATCTGTGACAACAACAAAATTCAGAGAGATAATATAAGCATCGTAGGAAATAGAAAATGGATAGAAAAGCAATAACAACAACCAGTAATAAAGCCACCGTACTATTAAAAAAATGAGAAAATAGCGTGGACAAAAACTTACACCACTAATAATCAAACAACCAATTATCAATAGTGGACTAAGAATTTTGGACAAGCGAATTCAAATAAATACCATAATAGCGAAAAAATAGAAGCGACATGAGGCATATATAGCAAGCGAAATTTGTTCTTTCTTCTTCTTTATTCCCCACCTCAAAAATAAAGTCATTATTTTATTAAGTTGGTATTATTTATTTATTTATCTATTAACAAGTTGTGAAAATTTCTGATAAAGAATTTCACAATCTATTTTGGGGTCGCCACTGAAAATGTCGATAGAAAAATATGACTTTTGGAAAAATATTACTTTTGATGGCGACTCTCTTGGGTCGCCAACTGTACGGCGACGCCACTTCAAAGAGCGACCTAAAGCAGTACTTTTGGTGGCGACGCAAATATTATTATTTCATAAAAAATATTGATTAATTCAAATTATTTTATTTTTATATTTCTTTTACATATAATTTTTGTAAAAATATTGGTCATATTTTATTTTATCTTTTTATTAATATTGTCTACCCTAAAAATTGGATAACAATTAAACTTATAATGTGGTTTGAAGGACACGTGATTTTACCTAGTACCAATTGATAAACGTAGTAATTAGTAGTAAAAATTAACAATGAGATAAAGCAAATCAGTCTCGAAACGTGATTCAGCCTTTGAGCTTAACTGCCTTCGAACTGATCGGTGCCCAAAATAGTTAAGAAGCAAACTAACTGATGAACACGAATATAAGCTAGAAAGTATTGTATTGCTTTGATATGCGTCATTGTAAGATGGTTACAAGATGATTAGGACCCTCTTTATATAGTAGAGGAATCCTATTTATAGTACAATTCTAATTACTGAAGTAAATCCCATGATTAACTAAATAACCGCCCTTGACTTGATATGTTCCGAGAATTACGCCACGATCTTTGGCCAATCACGAATATCTCGTCTTTCAGTTATTGTGCTTTGCTCGATGTCTGTCTCAGTTGGTCTTGGTCGCTACTGGCTTCGATCTTCGATAGGTGCATCGGTCCTCGAACTCGGTGCCTTATCCTCGTACCTCGGTCTGATCCGTTGCGAGGCCGACCTTCGACGCAATTCCCTAGCCTCGATCAAATAGTAAAATCGGGTAGGCCCGGTTTTAACCGTGTACAAGTATATTGTTGGCGATTCACTAAACCCCCTTCCGACACAAGGTAGATTTATGAACAACAAAAGTACATGTTTACCACCAATTAAGTGACATTAACTCGATTTTGTGATTATTATGATTAAGTAGTCGTTTGATTTAATTTGTTAAGTAACTGTTGGGTTTGTTATTAATAAATAATAACAAAAGAGGTGTGAATGAAAAATGGTAGGAAAAGAAATGGAGGAAAGTGAAATTTTGAATGAGTTCATTTCACTTATGCACTTTGTCCCTCATTGGTAGAAAGAAAGAAAATCTTTGTGTATATATAGAGAAGCTCATCTTTTAGCTCTTAAAGAGCTAAGAAGAAGGCAAGCCTCGCGCCGTCGTCGTCGCTCGCTCGGCTTCGGCTTCGGCTTCGGCTTCGGCTTCGGCTTCGGCTTCGGCTTCGGCAATTAATTAATTAAATTAATTAAAGAAAATTCAATCCGGAATAACCCATGACCGGCGACCCGGTCCGTCTGGCCCGTTTTTATTTCCTGGATTATTTTAAATCCGTTTTATATTTCCCGCAATATTTTGAACAGCCATGGCTGTTCTGAACAGTGTCACACCTGTTCCAACAGCTATGACTGTTCTGAAAGGTTGCAAACCTCTTCAGAAACAGCACCAAGTTGGCTATAAATATACCTTCAAATCCTAGAATATTTACTTACGAAATTTTCTGATAATCTTCTTCTTCTTCTTCTTCTTCTTCTTCTACACAAAAATTCCAGTGTGTTTTGCTGCCATCGAGTGGTGCGCTGATTATCGGCGTTTTTGGTACCAACACTCCGGTGAGTTAAATCGTTCTATCCTGGGAGGATATATTCCATAACCTCGGGTACTTGAGGGGAATAATTTCCTTAAGGACACACTGTGTATTAAGTGGGCTCGATTTGTTCCTATACCGTTTTCAGAATTTATTTTGAAGAAGTTTAAATACTATTTTCGGAATTTAATTTCTACTAACTTTCTGCTTCTGTTTTCAGAAAGATTACTGGTTTATTTATTTATAGCAACACATATTAGAACAATCTTAAGGAAATTTATAATTATATTTTGTATTCTGTTTGAATTTTATTATTCTGATTTGAAGATATAAAAACTTTATGAGAGTATTGAAATTCAGAAAACGCTTTGAAGAACATAAAAACTCCATCGTTTTTCTGTAAAACAGTATATAAAAACTTCGATTATTTTAATTACGTACTGTTTATCAATTACAATATTACTTACTGCTTTGGTTTTGCCATTAATTGGTCTTTTCTGTTGTTAACAGTAAGAAATGGCAAATGAAAATGGAAATCCTTCTGCGACTGTTGGTGCAACGACGATAGCCTCGTCAAGCCTCACTGTTGTTCCTCCGGCCGAGAAACTGGGAAAATTTTCTGGAACCAACTTCAAAGGATGGCAGCAAAGGGTGTTTTTCTGGCTTACCACTCTTGGTATGCAGAAATTCAATAGTGAAGATCCTCCAGTGCCTGCTGCGGACATGCCGGATAATGAAAAGTTCATGGTTGTTGAGGCATGGAAGCAGGCAGATTTTCTTTGCAAAGGCTACATCTTAAGTGCTTTAGAGGACGACTTGTACAATGTGTACAGTGCAATGAATACTTCGAAAGAATTATGGGACGCACTTGAGAAGAAGTACAATACAGAAGATGCATGCTTGAAGAAGTTCGTGGTTGCCAAGTTTCTAGACTATAAAATGATAGACAGCAAAACTGTGGGAACCCAAGTTCAGGAGCTTCAACTTATTTTTCACGACCTTATTGCTGAAGGTATGGTCGTGAATGAAGCATTTCAAGTAGTGCTATGATTGAAAAATTGCCTCCTTCGTGGAGGGATTTCAAGAACTATCTAAAGCACAAGCGCAAAAAAATGAAGTTGGAAGATCTTGTGATACGTCTAAAGATCGAGGAAGACAACAAAATAGCCGAGAAGAAGTCTCGTGGAAATTCAACGATCATGGGAGCTAATATCGTTGAGGAGACTGCTCCAAAAAGTAAGAAGAGAAAGAGGCCTTCTGGACAAACTAAGGAGCAGAACAAAAAGAAATTCAAGGGCAACTGCTACAATTGTGGAAAAGTTGGTCACAAAAGCCCTGATTTTCGTCTCCCGAAAAAAGTATAATAAGAAGGGACAAGCCAACATAGTGGAGAAGATTGATGACATTGATGATCTTTGTGTAATGCTTTCGGAATGCAACCTTGTTGGAAATCCGAATGAGTGGTGGATTGACTCTGGAGCTACTTAACATGTTTGTGCTGTCAAAGAAGCATTTGCGACTTACTCTACTGCTGGTCCCGAAGAAGAAATTTTCATTGGGAAATAATGCAACAGCCAAGATTGAAGGTTATGGGAAGATATTCCTGAAGATGACTTCCGGCAAGGTGTTAGCGGTCAACAACGTTCTTCATGTTCCTACTATTAGGAAGAATTTAGTTTCTACTTCTTAACTTGTAAAGAATGGATCCAAATGTGTATTTGTTTCTGATAAAGTTGTTGTAAGCAAGAACGAAATGTATGTTGGAAAAGGCTACCTCACGGAGGGTCTTTTCAAACTCAATGTAATGGTTATTGACAGTATGAATAAAATTTCAGCTTCTTCTTATTTATTGGAGTCAAATGATTTATGGCATATTCGTTTAGGACATGTCAATTACAAAATCTTGCGGAAGTTAATTAATTTAGAAGTATTGCCTAAATTCGAGTGTAATAAATCGAAATGTCAAATATGTATTGAATCTAAGTTTGTAAAACATCTTTATAAGCCTGTTGAAATGAATTCAAATCCTTTAGACTTAATTCATACTGACATTTGCGATATGAAGTCGACACCATCTCGAGGTGGAAAAAAAAGTATTTTATTACTTTTATTGACGATTGCACTAGATATTGTTATGTTTATTTGCGTAATAGTAAGGATGAAGCAATTGAAGCATTTAAGCAAAATACAAGAATGAAGTAGAAAATCAATTGAATAAAAAGATCAAAATGATTAGAAGTGATAGAGGTGGAGAATATGAATCTCCGTTTGCAGAAATATATTCGGAATATGGAATTATCCATCAAACTACTGCACCTTACACACCTCAATCCAACAGAGTTGCGGAAAGAAAAAATCGGACATTAAAAGAAATGATGAATTCTTTATTAATAAGTTCCGGATTACCGCAGAGTTTGTGGGGGGAAGCTATCCTTACAGCTAACCGAATACTCAACAGAGTACCCCACAGCAAAACGCAATCTATTCCATATGAAAAATGGAAAGGAAGAAAACCCAACTTGAAATATTTTAAAGTGTGGGGGTGTCTAGCAAAGGTACATGTTCCTTTACCTAAAAGGGTTAAAATTGGACCAAAAACAGTAGATTGCGTTTTCATTGGATATGCTACAAATAGTAAAGCATGTCGGTTTTTGGTTCATAAATCTGATAATCCCAAGATTCATGTTAATACGATAATGGAATTAGATAATGCTGAATTGTTTGAAAGCATCTATCCGTATAAAACTGAAAGGGAGTCGTTAAGTGAAAGACTAAACGACCTCGGGAAGAACCAAAGGAAAATACTCCAAGTATAGAAGATCCAAGGCGTAGCAAACGTCAAAGAACATCTACTTCCTTTGGACCAGATTTTGTGACATTCTTGCTTGAAAATAAGCCTCAAACTTTTAAAGCAGCTATGTCGTCTTCTAATTCAACATTTTGGAAAGAGGCAGTCAATAGTGAGATTCAATCAATTTTGGATAACCATACATGGGAATTGGTTGATCTTCCTCTAGGAAATAAGCCTTTAGGTTCGAAATGGATCTTTAAACGAAAAATTAAAGCTAATGGCACTATTGACAAATATAAGGCAAGACTTGTTGTCAAAGGTTATAGACAAAAGGAAGGCCTTGATTACTTTGACACTTACTCACCAGTAACAAGGATAACATCTATTAGGGTGTTAGTGGCACTAGCGACCGTGTATGGTCTTGAAATCCATCAAATGGATGTTAAAACAACTTTCTTAAATGGAGAATTGGAGGAAGAGATTTACATGGAACAACCTGAGGGTTTTGTGGTTCCTGGTAAAGAAAAGAAAGTGTGCAAACTTTTTAAGTCGCTTTATGGACTTAAACAAGCACCCAAACGATGGCATGCAAAATTTGACCAAACAATGTTGGCAAATGGATTTAAAATCAACGAGTGTGACAAATGTGTTTACATTAAAAACACTCCAGGTCATGAAGTCATTGTTTGTTTATATGTTGATGATATGTTGATAATGAGAAAAAGTATGACAGATATAAATGCTACAAAACGCATGTTGGCTAGTAAATTTGACATGAAAGACTTAGGAGTTGCTGATGTGATCTTAGGAATCAAAATTCGCAAGACTCCACAAGGTCTATCATTATCACAATCTCACTAAATTGAAAAGGTACTTGACAAGTTCAAGTATTTGGATTTCAAAATTGCCAAGACTCCAATTGACGTGAGTTATGGACTTCAAAAGAATGAAGGTGAAAGTGACTCACAACTGGACTATGCAAGAGTATTGGGAAGTTTGATGTATATCATGAATTGTACGCGACCAGATATAGCATGTGCTATTAGCAAACTGAGTCGGTTTACAAGTAATCCCAATTAAATACATTGGATGGTAATGAAATGAGTTTTGGGATATCTGAAACATACCCAAAATTATGCTTTGCATTAGAACAAATATCCTTCCGTGATCGAGGGATATAGTGATGCAAATTGGATCACCGGATCATCTGAAGTTAAATCCACGAGTGGATATGTTTTCACAATTGGGGGTGGAGCAGTGTCTTGGAAATCATCCAAACAAACGTGCATCGCCCGTTCTACAATGGAATCTGAATTCATAGCTTTAGATAAGGCCGGTGTGGAAGCTGAATGGCTCCGGAATTTCTTGGAAGATATTCCATTTTGGCCCAAACCTTTGGCACCTATATGTATACATTGTGATAGTCAAGCGGGAATAGGTAGGGCAGGGAGCGTTATGTATAACGGAAAATCTCGTCATATCCGACGGAGACACAATACCGTTAGACAACTACTCTCTAGTGGTGTTATCACAATTGATTACGTAAAGTCAAGAGATAACGGGTCGGATCCACTTACAAAAGACCTATCTAGAGAGGCAGTTGAAAGATCATCAAAGGGAATGGGGTTAAAGGCCTAGGACAAGTCATCATGGCGGTAACTCTACCTAGCAGACTGGAGATCCCAAGAGCTAGGTTCAAAGAGATCAAACAAAGTTATGAATGACGGTTCAACATTGTCAACTAACTCAACCCATTCTCGTGATGAAGACAATGTTCAAAAACGAGGTAAAGCATTAAGGCTTTTTGATGAGTCAATAAAGCTTAAAGCTTTTTAATGATTTGCTAAGTCTGGCAGGATATGACCAGATAGTGTGTCTTTAGGATTACACGTTTAGGAATCACCTATATGAGTGTGCAGTGTAAGCCGCTTCAAGGAGAATGACAGTAAAGGCACATTCTCTAAGCACTCATGAAACCAGGCGAGTTCATGGCTGAAACGAATACAACCGTGAGAACCATAGATGGTTAAGGATTGATTGTGTGACTTATGTTGTCTGGGTATACAACAAAGCTCGACGGTTCAAAGATATCAAATCTACCGATTGACCGAGTATATCCGATATAAGTTCACTACGGGAAGTTCAAAGGGAAACCTACTTATCCAGATGCAATCAATTCTTGCTTGTAAAACACACACACGTCCAAGCATTCCTTTGAGTTTATAGCCATTCCCCATTCATGTGAGGGATTGTTGGGTTTGTTATTAATAAATAATAACAAAAGAGGTGTGAATGGAAAATGGTGGAAAAAGAAATGGAGGGAAGTGAAATTTTGAATGAGTTCATTTCACTTATGCACTTTGTCCCTCATTGGTTGAAGGAAAGAAAATCTTTGTGTATATATAGAGAAGCTCATCTTTTAGCTCTTAAAGAGCTAAGAAGAAGGCAAGCCTCGCGCCGTCGTCGTCGCTCGCTCGGCTCGGCTTCGGCTTCGGCTTCGGCTTCGGCTTCGAATTTGGATTTGGTCAACGATTGATTGATTAATCTTTTTGGACAAAATTCTTTTCAAATATTTAATTAATTAATTAAAGAAAATTCAATCCGGAATAACCCATGACCCGCGACCCGGTCCGGTCTGGCCCTTTTTTCTTTCCTGAATTATTTTAAATCCGTTTTAAATTTCCCGCAATATTTTGAACAGCCATGGCTGTTCTGAAATAGTGTTACACCTGTTCCAACAACTATGACTGTTCTGAAAGGTTGCAAACCTCTTCAGAAACAACACCAAGTTAGCTATAAATATACCTTCAAATCCCAGAATATTTACTTACGAAATTTTCTGATAATCTTCTTCTTCTTCTTCTGCACAAAAATTCCAGTGTGTTTTGCTGCCATCGAGTGGTTCGCTGATCATCGGCGTTTTTGGTACCAACACTCCGGTGAGTTAAATCGTTCTATCCTGGGAGGATATATTTCATAACCTCAGGTACTTGAGGGGAATAATTTTCTTAAGGACACACTGTGTATTCAGTGGGCTCGATTTGTTCCTATACCGTTTTCAGAATTTATTTTGAAGAAGTTTAAATACTGTTTTCGAAATTTAATTTCTACTAACTTTCTGTTTCTGTTTTCAGAAAGATTACCGGTTTATTTGTTTATAGCAATACAGATTATAACAGTAACTACAAATATGCTATAAGAAATTATTAAAATTCAGATATTCGATATTCAACCCGACTTGATTTTTTTACATTCTTAAATTCACTCGCTTGTGTGGTTGCAATAGTAAGATTATATTTATTGTGATTAATTATGCTCGTAAAATATATTTATTGCCTTTGTTATTAAAATTATTGCATATAATACAACACACAAGTCTAGCTAATAGATACGAATCAAAATAATTGATAAATTAAGGAAATCATGGCTTCAATACAATTAGCAAAGGTTAAGATTTACTTATATACAAAGCTCGAAATGTTTAATTCACATGGCTTTTGAGAAGCTAGAAGGTTATGAAGAAGTTACGGTGTGTACATGGATCGGGTTGGTTCGGTTTTTATCAAAACCAAATCAAACCAACTATATCGGTTTGGATTGGTTCGTTTTGTCGGGTTTTTCGGATTTTCGGGTTTTTTGTTACTTACATATTATTTCAATCTTACTTTATTAAATATTTGATACATATACATCTATTTAGTAAAAATATAAAAAGTTGACAAACATATTATCAATTAAAACATTCTTATGCGAGAATTCCATTAGTTAACACATAATAATTAATTTTTTAGTTGTCTGACAATAATTTTTCGTTGATATACACTTTCAGGTTATCCGAATTTAGTAATTAAACATAAAAATCAATATGATACCTAAATATTAATAATCACTTCAAATTCGAAAAAGATATAAGAATTTAATACATCTTAACATATGATATGAATATGTAAGAACAAAGAGATAGACGTATTTTAGTAACACTTGATAAGAAACTGATCATACAACCCATTATTTAAGGTCAATAAATATGAAGCACTTCATATTCTATTAAAATTTATATCCCGCAAGAGAATCCCAAATATTTCTAGACATTTTTTTTAAAGAAAATTTTATATAAAATCTTAAATAATATATATAAAAATTATATATTTATATGTCGGGTTGGTTCGANTTGGTTCGATTTTTATCGAAACCAAACCAAATCAACTATATCGGTTTGATTGGTTCGGTTTTGTCGGGTTTTTCGGGTTTTCGGGTTTTTTGTTACTTACATATTATTTCAATCTTACTTTGTTAAATATTTGATATGTATTCATCTATTTAGTAAAAATATAAAAAGTTGACAAACATATTATCAATTAAAATATTCTTATGCGAGAATTCCATTAGTTAACACATACTAATAATTATTTTTTAGTTGTCTGACAATAATTTTCGTTGATATACACTTTCAGGTTATCCGAATTTAGTAATTAAACATAAAAACCAATATGATACCTAAATATTAATAACCACTTCACATTCGAAAAAAATATAAGAATTTCATATGATATGAATATGTAAGAACAAAGAGATAGACGTATTTTAGTAACACTTGATAAGAAACTGATCATACAACCCATTATTTAAGGTCAATAAATATGAAGCACTTCATATTCTATTAAAATTTATATCCCGCAAGAGAATCCCAAATATTTCTAGATATTTTTTAAAGAAAATTTTATATAAAATCTTAAATAATATATATAAAAATTATATATTTATATGTCGGGTTGGTTCGATTTTTTTATTCAATACCAAACCAAATCAAACCAAATCGAGTCGGGTTTTTTTAATCGGTTTGGTTTGACTTTTCGGTTTGATGCGATTTTTCGGTTCGGTTTGTACACCCCTAAGTTATACTATGATTATCAAATAGTACTTTATAAAGAACTAAGCATAATTAATAATTTTTAATGATAACGACTCAGAATAATATCTTAAATTCTTTAATAAAACTAGGAATTAAGATAATATTTTTTTTCCTAATCGTGCTTGGGCTAGAGTAGTAATAGGATGGGCGACACTGTAGAAAGTCCTTGTGTTGTATCTCTCTTTAAAATAGGGGAAAAATATGAAAGGGCATCGCCACTAGACGGCAAAACTTTTTTATATATAAAAAAGGATAATATTTTTCCCCCTAAATGGACAAGTATTTATAGATATCAAATAAAACGATCCATGCAAAAGGGTGCCTAGTACTTACGCAACTTTGTGCATTAATAATTAAATATTTTATAATTATTGTACGATAAGGGTATGAGATACTAAATTTAATTAAGTGAATCTTATTAAACTAATTGCCATATCTTTGATTCAAGACTTTTTTTTATTTTATTTTAATTAAGACGCTGAATTGACATGAAAAAGAAGTATTATTCTTCAACTACTCCTTCAAGCTGTCAATTCATAGTAAAATAGTCGATTTGGCTAAACTTTTAAATTTTATTTATTTATTTATTTAAAAAGTGTTCCTTGTCAAAAACGAGTTTTAGAAAAATACTTTAGATATGTAGTTATATGTGTCGATCAATTTTCAGAGAAGTACTTTAGAAAGGTAACAAAGACTCACCTTGAAGTTTGATTAATTTCTCTTTTTTATTTGTTGAGATATATTTTCTTCCCTATATTTCAAAAATTTAAGTCCCGCTAATGCTAATATTAATTTTGTTTTAATTCAGTGGCCAATTTATATTTGATTTCGGTTAATTCTTTGGAAACCCCTTAAGTTTGAAATCAGGAACGAATCAAAGTTCGTCTAGGGACAAAATTGGAATTAGCGACAAACAGCAAAATTCGTCGTTAATCCTACTTGGCAATGAATTAGGTACAAATTGTTAAAAAAGTTATTAACTACAAGCGATTTAGCGATAATATTCGTAAATTAATTTTAATTTTTTTTAGTAGTGTCATAAAGCACTAGCCAACTATAGCCAAAACGGCAAATTTGCAACGAATAATAAAACACAAAGACTAAACTATTATTACAAAAAATATTCCAACGAATAATAGAAGACAAAACTGAACTATTCTTATTTTGCAGGAAGATAACCATTTTAGAAACACATGGATAGGGCTGTTCATTAAAACCCGAAAAATCGAACCAAACCGAAAATCAAATCAAACCGACCAAAAAAAACGATACTTTTTGGTTTGGTTTGGTTTTGGTTTTGAATTTTAAAAACCGAACAAATTTGGTTTGGTTTTGGTTTTAATCAGAAAAAAACCGAACCAAACTGACTATAAGAGTAGCTATTTCAAATTTATTATTACACCTATATATATGTATATTGTTATACAAAGTTTCAAAAAATTTATGGTAAATGTTAATAGTTTGTACTTTTAATATAGTTCTTTACCTTTACATTCTAGTTTGATTGGTAGTTTTCTTTTGTTTAGGGTAAGAATCCATTTCGTGTTAAAAATAACATATTTTTAATTGAGTCCTTAAATTATTCATCACTATTTGATTCAATTATCATCAATATATCTTGGTAAATAATAGATTTCTCAAAGGGCAATTGATTTGATAGTGTTACATTGAAAATGTGGTCGCCGGAATATGTGTTTGGTAGTGTATGTCTTATATTTAAGAAAAAACCGACAAATAACCGAAAAAACCGAAAAACCGACATAAATCGAATCGAGAAAAACCGACTTAATTGGTTTGGTTTGGTTCTAATATTTGAAAAACCGACTTACTTCGTTTGGTTTCTTTTTAGGGAAAAACCGATCCAAACCGAACCATGAACACCCCTACACATGGAGAATAATCAAATTCATAAAGTATAATTAACCCTAAGTGGAGGAAAGTCCCCTTGATAATTGACATATTTATCTTAATGTGGCCGACAATAAATCAACCTTAAAGTAAGAGGAGTGCAATTATTGAAGTTCTACGCGATCTTACTCCTTCCGGTCCAAAATAAGTGATTTTTTGGTTGTTTTCATATATCTATATCTATATTATTATAAGGGTAAAGGGCCAAATATATCCCTCTACTTTTGAATATTGTCTATATTTAACCTCCGTTATACTATTCGGTCAAATTTATCCTTATCGTTATACTATCCGGCGTAATTTATCCCTACTATCAACAAATTTTTAAAAATTACCCCTCAGTCCGTCAGGCGACCCAGAATCTCACAAATTATTTTAATTAAGTCACTTGTTCTTATATTCTCGTGCAACGCACGAATATAGAGACTAGTTATTATAAAAGCATGAATAAAATGTTGGATTACAAAAATAACCTTTTAATATTAAGCATAACAACTCATAATAAAAGGACATAATCGGAATTCTAGATATTAGCCTTGCAATTCTATTAGTTTTAGGACATAATACGTTAGGAATCCTACATGATTACTTTTAGGAATCCTATTAATATAATTATTTTCGGGCATGGATATTAGCATTATAATCCTATCACTTTTAGGATAATACTTATTAAAAAATTCCTATTACTAATTTAATTTGAAAACGTATTATATTGTTCAAATCCATTTAGAAACAGGAGAGCATATATTTATTATAAAAGCACGAATGTAATATTGATAGATCGAAATAGCTCTAAAATATTAAATAGAAGACCTCATAGGTAAAGGACATAGCTGTAATAACTTATTTTTTTGGACTACAATAACTTATATGCTAATTTTCTTAATATTTAAGATTTTAAAATTAATACAATCTTGTCTATTAAATTCTTATTAAAAATATGTAGGAATGTTTAATAAAATCAATTTCATAAGAATGCTCCATATTGGTAATACATTATCATTCTATATTCATGTCACGACCCGGATTTCCCACCATCGGGAGTCGTGATGGCGCCTACTAGTGGGAGCTAGGCAAGCCAACTCTTACTTATCTTTCCATTTTTTAAAAAACATTTAGCAATAATAATATGATTACAGCGGAATAAATTAATTTAGCGGAAGACTTAGTAAATGTTACTAGATGCGATACAGAAATCCAGACATATTTCACTACCCAAGAACTGGTGTCACTATACTCACGAACTTCTAAGAATACTAAACACAACCGTTTGAAAGAAATATAAAACTGTTTGTCTCGAATACATGAGATAACAGAATGAAAATAAAGATAGAGGAGACGTCGGGTCCTGCGGACGCCTGCAAGGCTACCTCGGTGTCTCGATGGTCGGAATGCGAACACTCACACTACTACTGCTGATGTTGTCCGAAACCTGTATCTGCGCAAAAAAAACACAGAGTGTAGCATCAGCACAACCGACCCCATGTGCTGGTAAGTGCCTGGCCTAACCCCGGCGAAGTAGTGACGAGGCTAGACAGGACTACCAAACCAACCTGTACAATTTTTATATACAAATATGCAACAAAAGGAAAGAAAATACCGGAACTAAACGAGTTAAAACGGGGGGGGGGGGGGAACATGCTGTGGGAGAGTACAATTTGGATATAAAGTTCAACAGCGTAATTAAGAAATATGGCACAACAATAATTATCAAAGAATAAGAAATTCAATAGTTGCACGGCATCACCCTTCGTGCTTTTACTCTCAATCTCACCCAAAGCAATCAAATAAAATGCACGGCATCACCCTTCGTGCTTTCCCTCACATAGCTCTCATCTCACGGCACGGAATGACCCTTCGTGCAAATATAATCAAATCAGAGCACGGAATGTACCTTCGTGCATAAATAGTCAAAAACATAGCACGGCATGACCCTTCGTGCAAAATATAAATCAAGAATAGCACGGAATGACCCTTCGTGCAAATATAATCAAGAATAGCACGGAGTGACCCTTCGTGCAAATATAATCAAGATAGCACGGATGACCCTTCGTGCAATTTCACTCTTCCTCACCCAAATACAGTCACAACCAAACGGGCAAGGGATAAACAGTAATATGAACTGTCCCAGCAAGGGATAACACAATAACACCAAGTCCCNACTGATAGGCTGCTGATCTGGAGAATACTGCTGAGAACCTCCGCTGCCTGGAGCACCATGAGAAACCTGAAGCGCAGACTGAAAGGGCCTCGGTGCCTGACCTCTACCATAGGAATCCCTACCTCCAGATGAGGTACCACTGAATCTACCAGTATGACGAGGCCTCTTGTCCGACATCTGACCACCTCCCCGAGTGAGGGCCATCTCAACTCTGCGGGCCGCATTGGCCGCCTCCTGGAAAGAGATATCACTACCAACTCCCATGGCCATCTGAAGACGGATCGGCTGAATCAATCCATCAATGAATCTCCGGACCCTCTCTCGCTCTGTAGGGAGTATCACAACTGCATGGCGTGCCAGGTCGATAAATCTAGTCTCATACTGTGTAACTGTCATGGAGCCCTGCTAGAGGCGCTCAAACTGCCTACGAAGTGCCTCTCGCTGAGTGACGGGGAGAAACTTCTCCAAGAATATCTCCGCGAACTGATCCCATGTCAAAGCTGGAGACCCTGCTGGTCTAGATAGGCAAAAATCTCTCCACCAAGTCTTGGCGGACCCTGCAAGCTTGAAGGTGCAAAAATCAACCCCGTTGGTCTCCACTATACCCATAGTCCTGAGAATCTCATGACAACTAAATAGAAAATCCTGGGGATCCTCTAATGAAGCACCGCTGAAAGTGGTGGTGAAGAGCTTGGAGAACCGATCAAGTCTCCACAAAGCATCCGAAGACATGGCCGCTCCATCACCGGCCTGAGCTGTAATACCTGGCTGAGCTGCCGCAGCTGGCTGAACCACTGGGGCATGAGTCTGTGGAGCTACCTGCTCCGGAGTGCGCGTAGCAGGAGTCTGAACCCCTCCTCCAGCCTGAGAAGTGGCTGGTGCTACTGGCAGCAAACCCGCTCTAGCAACACTATCCATAAAGCCTGCCAACCTGACTAGAGCATCCTGAAGGTCTGGGGTGAACATGACCCCTCCTGGGACCTGAGCTGGGCCCACCGGAGCTGCTGGGGCTGGAGCCTCCTCATCGTAGTCAATATGAGGCTCCACCTCTGGAACTGCTGGTAGGGGCTGAGCTCTGCCCCGGCCTCGGCCTCTGGCACGACCTCGGCCTCTGCCCCTCGCAGGAGCTGCTGCTGGGGGCTCAGGCTGCTGCGAGGTGGAAGAGGAAGCACGTGTTCTCGCCATCTGCGAAAGAACAGAGTAGAAAGACAATCAATATTTGAGAAACAGAATCGCACGACAGGAAAGAACAAAGTGAAACTTTTCCTAACTCCGTAGCCTCTGGGGGATAAATACAGACGTCTCCGTACCGATCCCTCAGACTCTACCGAGGTTGTCCGTGAGTTGTGAGACCTATGTAACCTAGAGCTCTGATACCAACTTGTCACGACCCGGATTTCCCACCATCGGGAGTCGTGATGGCACCTACTAGTGGGAGCTAGGCAAGCCAACTCTTACTTATCTTTCCATTTTTTCTAAAACATTTAGCAATAATAATATGATTACAGCGGAATAAATTAATTTAGCAGAAGACTTAGTAAATGTTACTAGATGCGATACATAAATCCAGACATAATTCACTACCCAAGAACTGGTCTCACTATACTCACGAACTTCTAAGAATACTAAACACAACCGTTTGAAAGAAATATAAAACTGTTTGTCTCGAATACATGAGTTAACAGAATGAAAATAAAGATAGAGGAGACGTCGGGTCCTGCGGACGCCTGCAAGGCTACCTCGGTGTCTCGATGGTCGGAATGCGAACACTCACACTACTACTGCTGATGCTGTCCGAAACCTGTATCTGCGCAAAAAGAGCGCAGAGTGTAGCATCAGCACAACCGACCCCATGTGCTGGTAAGTGCCTGGCCTAACCCCGGCGAAGTAGTGACGAGGCTAGACAGGACTACCAAACCAACCTGTACAATTTTTATATACAAATATGCAACAAAAGGAAAGAAAATACCGGAACTAAACAGGTTAAAAGGGGGGGGGGGGGGGGGACATGCTGTGGGAGAGTACAATTTGGATATAAAGTTCAACAGCGTAATTAAGAAACATGGCACAACAATAATTATCAAAGAATAAGAAATTCAATAGTTGCACGGCATCACCCTTCGTGCTTTTACTCTCAATCTCACCCAAAGCAATCAAATAAAATGCACGGCATCACCCTTCGTGCTTTCCCTCACATAGCTCTCATCTCACGGCACGGAATGACCCTTCGTGCAAATATAATCAAATCAGAGCACGGAATGTACCTTCGTGCATAAATAGTCAAAACATAGCACGGCATGACCCTTCGTGCAAATATAATCAAGAATAGCACGGAATGACCCTTCGTGCAAATATAATCAAGAATAGCACGGAGTGACCCTTCGTGCAAATATAATCAAGAATAGCACGGAATGACCCTTCGTGCAATTGCACTCTTCCTCACCCAAATAACAGTCACAACCAAACGGGCAAGGGGAATAAACAAGTAATATGAACTGTCCCGGCAAGGGAATAACACAAATAACAACCAAGTCC